>NW_021680663.1:378337-453955 GCF_001412515.2 Diachasma alloeum
GGGGGGGGGTTGAAATTTGCACGAAAAAGGGGGGAGGGTTGCGGAACGAGTCTGAGCCTAAATCATGTGTCCAAAAGGGGGGTGAGTATTTTTTTTCGCTTTTTGCTCTCAGTTCGCACGGATTAGGGAAAATTGGACATTTCGAGGAGGTGGAAGCCACCCCCGCACTTATCGGAGAGGTCAAAATTCTCATACAGTAAGGGGAGGGGGTTGAGGAACGATTCGGCGCCCAAATCATGTGTCCAAAATGGGGGCGAGTATTTTTTTTTCAATTTTTTGTTCACACTCCGCACGTATTGAGGTAAATGAAACATTTGCGAGGAGCTGGAATTCATCCCCGTACCTATCGGGGAAGTTAAAATTTTCACACAGTTAGGGGAGGGGTTTGAGAAATGAGTCCGAGCCCAAATCATGGGTCCAAAAGGGGGCTGAGTACTTTTTTTCACTTTTTGCTTTCACTTGGTACGGATTGAGGCAAATTAACCCTATAATGCTTTTAGGCTACGAATGGCCACTTGAGGTACGAGAGAAGAGACTGCGCGCTCTTACGGAGAAACGGCGAAATGGGAGAACTTTAAGAGCATTAGGGGGAAAACATTTTTCCCGGGGTGGAAGCCACCACCGCGTATTGAGTGGGTGGAAATTTTGACACAATGAAAAAGGGGGTTGTGAAATGAGTCTGAGCTCAAATCATCCCTCCGAAGTCACCCTTATCCATTGACCCACATGAAATCTTCTCACTTTCTCTTCCCTCCAAATTCTTTCGCTGTGTTACGTCAAATTTTTGGTGGACCTGAAAAGGGCCGATTGTGATGGATTTTCATGCTGGCAGTTGCTGGAAATGGCCTCCTCCAACAGCCACGCCGACATAAATCCTCCTAAGGACTTCCACCTTAACATTCTGGAGCATTTCAGTATTCACGTTGTTTGCGGCTGCAAGTAGTCGCCTCACTAAGTCCTCCACGTTCTCTGGCTCTGACTCGTAAACTTGTTCCTTCCGATAGCCCCAAAGGAAGAAGTCTAGCGGCGTCAAATCAGGGGAGCTAATGAGGATAGAAATCCATTATTTTCTGGTACCATTTTTTTTCTCGAGTAGTCTTACCGTGCAGGCTAGTGGAGCGGACCATAGCGACCGAACCAACGTCTAGGAAACTGCTGATTCAGGTAAGCAGTAACTTCCCGAGCACAGTGAGGTGGTGCTCCATCCTGCTGGAACCCGCGAGGTCTACCTACAACAGGTACATCGTCCATCAATTCCGGAAGCGTCTGGTTGATAAATGCGAGGTACTGGTGGCCCTGAGAGGAGCACAAATGGAAATTGAAAATATTTTTGTGGGGGTATGTCGTATGTTTGTACGTGTCCACTATGGCGTGTAAAATTTCAGCCCTATATTTTTTTCTCACTCGTACCCCAAAAAGTGTTGGCGTATGAAAAGATGTTCAAAATACCGTATAATTTAGGGCAATCGGTCAATATTTAGGTGGCGCTCACAGGTCATTTGTATTTCTAATTCAAAATACACATAAAAAAAATTAAATCAACTATAAAATCTAAAAATAGTTATAAAATATTCGATTCCGCGTGAGATTTTCCGAGGGGGTTCAAAGAATATCTAAAAGGCAGATAATGAACGGTTTAATGATTAAAAAAGAATTTGTTCCTGTACTTTTTCGGGGACAAGAAAGAAAAGTATAGGGCTGTAATTTGACACGCCTTATTGTGCACTCAATACTTACATTCATATAATCCGGAAGTTGCGAGGAAAACACCCGATCACCCACTATTCCTCCCCACACGTTCACTTTCCACCGTGTCTGAAAGTTTTTTTCCCTCACCAAGTCAGGATTTTCAACAGCATAATTATGTAAATTATGTAAATTTGGGCTAAAAAGTTTTCATTCTGGTAATGCAAAGCCAGAAACTCTTGACAGTAGTCCAGACGCTGCTCTGCATCTCCCGGCTCAAGTTTCTGGACTCTGGTGTAGTGAAACGGGTGGAAAGAATTATCTTTCAAGATGCGGTTCACCGTGGATTTCGGGCAGCCGATTTCTGCTGCAATCTTCCGACAGCTTGTCGTTGGGTCTTCCTTCACACGCGCCAAGACTGCTCCCTCATCGTCAAGTCGACGTTGACGTCCCCCAGCGTGACCTGGTGGCACAACCACATTCTCTCGCATGCGAGAGTCCACATCCTGGAACACGTGTGGAGTCGGGCGTTGTCGATTCGGGTATGTAATGCCATACATTCGCACTGACTCCACTGCATCACACCGGAATGCACCATAAATAAGGTGCATATCAGCGTATTCGTTCGCTGTAAAATTCACCATAATTATCACTTCACGTCTGACTCCGGCAAAGAATCAAACACGATTGACGAAAACGACTGACTCTCTCTCCTCGAAACACAAAATTTACCTCTTATTTTCGTTATTTATCACTGAAGGAACTTCCAGGAATCCCAGTGTTGACATAAACAGAGAACGAGAGACGATAATAGTACATTAGAGTACAAGGGCACAAATTTCGTTTTCGACGAATGTGAAATTTACAGGCCGAGCCGAAGGCGAGATCTGTATTCACATTCGTTGAAAACGAAGTTTATGCCCGAGTGGTCTATACTATTTTATGCCACATCGTGCAGAAGCCGAGTTTGAAGCACGCTGCGCAAAGCGCAGCGTGCGATAAACTCGACTTATTGCACGGCGTGCCATAAAAATACGCAATAACATAGAATTTTGTTTGACTCATTCGTGTTATTTACATCGTCTATTATTTCCCTTCAATGTCAACATTCAAAATATCGGAAGGTTCTTCCAGTAAGAATCGAGAAATAATAGGTAAATATTTTTATTTTATGAGGGAAAGTTATCTATGTTTGATATTTATCGGAATTTGGCGTAAAATAAAGAATGAATAATTACAGAGTGACTGCACAACTTCATATGAATCTAATTTATGGGGAATTCAAGTGTACTGCAGCAGAGGCAGCGCGAAGGTACCGCGATAGATGGACCAATCGACGACATCCGAAATCAGGTGTGTTCCATCAGACTATGGATGCTGGCATGCACGTAGTGCCACAAGGGAGACTTCAAAGTCTTAGGTGAGAGCAAAAAAAAGGTTTTTTTAAATATTCCCCCCCCCCCCCCCCCCCCCTTTGGACACATGATTTTGGCGCAGACTCGTTCCTCAACTTCCGTCCCTCATTTCGTTAAAATTTCAACCGCCCCGATTTGAACTAGGGTCGCTTTCACCCCTCGAAATGTCCGATTTTCCCCAATCTGTACGAACTGAGAGCAAAAAGCGGAAAAAAAATCACCCCCCTTTTAGAGGCATGATTTGGGCCCTGACTCGTTCGTCGAACCCTTCCCCACACTGTGGGAAAATTGTAACCTCCCCGATACGTACGAGGGTGTTTTCCGGCCCCTTACAAATGTTACATCTACCTCAAAAGGTGCGAATTGAGAGCAAAAAAAAATACTCACCTCCTTTTGGACATGTGATTTGGGCCCAGCATCATTCCTCCACCCCCTCTCCTCACTGTATGAAAATTTTGACCTCTTAGATACGTGTGGGGGTGGCTTCCACCCCCTCGAAATATCCAATTTTCCGTCCGAACTGAGAGCAAGAACCGAAAAAACATACTCACCCCCCTTTTGGACACATGATTTGAGGTCGGACTCATTTCTCAACCCCGTCCCCTCACTGTGTGAAAAATTTAACCTCCCCGATACGTGTGGGGGTGGCTTCCACCCCCTCACAAATGTTTCACTTACCTCAATACGTGCGGAGTGATAACAAAAAATTGAAAAAAAAATGCTCACCCCCCTTTTGGACACATGATTTGGGCCCTGAATCATTCCTCAACCCCCTCCCCTTAGTGTATGAGAATTTTGACCTCCCCGATAAGTATGGGGGTGGCTCCCACCACCTCACAAATGTTTCATTTACCTCAATACGTGCAGAGTGAGAACAAAGAATAGAAAAAAAAAATACTCACCCCCCTTTTGGACACATGATTCGACCCCAGAATAATTCCTCAACCCCCTCCCTTTACTGTATAAAAATTTTAACCTCCCTGATACGTGTGGGGGTGGCTTCCACCCCCTCACAAATGTTCAATTTACCTCAATCTGTGCGACGTGAGAGGAACAAATTGAAAAAAAAAAAATCACCCCCTTTTTGGAGGCATGATTTGGACTCAGACTCGTTCCGCCACCCTCCCCCCTTTTTCATTCAAATTTCAACCCCCCCACCCTGTAGCGTCTCACCTACAGACGCACACATCTACGCGTTGACCACGGACACAGAGGAAAAGATGATTGACGGGCGAACGAAACTCCCGTGCTGTCTCACTCGCTCCCTATTGTGTCACGCGTATATTTCGGATTAATTCCACCTACGGAATTGGGCTGTCTTAGGAATTGAGAAACACCTCAACGAAGCAGTCCGGCACCGACCGCCGAATAGTCAGGAGTGAACACTTACTCCTTACATTATCTATCTTCACCTTTTGTATATAGTCTCCGTCTTGTAAATATACTGTGATTGTTTTATAACTATCGCATTTGTTAGTGAATCGTTACATCCCTCAACAATCTCGATTCCTACACCGCCACCCCCCTCAGTGCAAGCCTTTGTCCCGTATGTAAAAAAAGCAGGATTCAATTATAAAAAATAATAATAAATAAAATAAAATAAATAAATTTCAAATGATGAATTTAATAAAATAAATTTAGCCCACAATAATCAATTACTCATCAATTATTAACATAATTGTAAAAACTAAGAACAATCGGAAGTAATTTTGGATCATACTAATTTTTTTCGCGAGTACATTCCGTGCCATAAGTAGTGTTCCATCGTCTATCAGTTTCAGGGTCATGTCGCATGAAAAAAAAAGAAAAAAATTTAACAATTGTAAAAAAAAAATATTCGCCCGTGAAATTAGTAGTTCAATGAAAAAAAAAAGGCAGACCAAAAAAAAAATGCTAGGATCCAAAAATGGAATGGGAATTTTCCAATTCAAAAAGCACCCTCTTCAATACCCGCGAAGGAAAAAGGTCGGTTGCGGGACGCCCTGTAGAGTTCCGGATATCTTTATCCCACTTCTGATTTTGTAATCATCTCAAATTCGTTTAAATTATAATAAAAATAAATCACAAAGTCTTTCCATTTTATTGCCAGGATAATAAAATTGTAAAAAAACATCGCCAAGAAAAAGTTTGGGTTGGTTTTTATTGGGAAGTAGAAATTTTTTAAAAATACCAAGAAATGAAAAAGAAAGCCAAGTCAGCAATGTCGAACGAACGAATATAGTGCACAATCAGATTTTGTATGAAAAAAATTGTTTCAAATCACCGACGGCCGTGGCTGTGTGGTTAGAGTATGGGATTGGCACGTAAGCGACCCGGGTTCGATACCCGGCTGGGGAGCCAAAATTTGTAACACTCTAATCTCACAGTTTCACTGTCGAGCGGGAGTCTCGTTAAGGGGGTCTGCGCTTTTCCGAGCGGTGAAAATACCCACTTTTCCACAATTTTTATTTCACGTAAAAATCAAAGTTACAAATTTGATTTTTTTAATATATTTTTTATCATCTTTCTACTCGTGAATTAACAAAACTTTTCATCTTCCCAGACTATCTTGAATTAATGATTGGATGATGAAGTTGACGGGCCCCAACTCTGATTTAATGATTGTACCGGGGCTGATGAGGTTCCAACACATCTGAAATAAGAAAATTCTATATTTTAGTACTCAATGAATATCTGGCACTATCCCATAGTGAAATAAACAGGATAAATGAAAAAATTGATGAAATATTTTGCCTCTTCGGATAAGGCCCAATTTTCTCGAGCAAATTCGACACGAAAATTTGATATAAAAATTAAAAATTTTCAAGCTATTATTTTGAGGTTTCTAAGAGCAAGAGATCTGTGGATGTCAAATAGGTGGTAAAAATTTCAAATTGATTGGTGAATAACTTTTTGAAATATCCATCGAACAGTTCTGGGAAATTCTTGGAAATTTAGTGCCGAGAAAATCGCCTTTGAACTTCCGGATGAGGCGGGTCAGGGCTCCCGTGACAGGAAGAAAAAGACGTTCAACGTCTAGCACTCCATTCATGGAGATATTATGATACAAAAAAAAATCAAATACATATACTTAATCAGCAATTCCTGCGCCATATAATGCCCTTTCTTCTTTTTCGAAAAAATCCTGTTCTGCACATTTTTTGGCATTTTTGGCAACTCGTGCAATTCTTGCTGCGTCAGAGACACGCCTCTCCGAGCGATCGACTCTGTTTGTCCCTTCGAACCACGTATCCATCACAACGGGGACCCATTAGAATACCCATTTGCTCCATCATTCTCTCAATTGACCTAAATCCGTCATTGAATATACAAACAGCCAGGTATGTTGCTATTTCCACAATTTTCGTCCCTGAATCCAGGTGCTTACTATCCTTTTCAAAAGTGTAGTCCGCAAACTTTGAGGGGTCATATCTTTGAAAAAAAAAATCGCACCAATACGCGATTGATCTCATTCTTTAGGTTCGCTATTCCTCTTATCCAGTACAGAGTTTCATTTATTTTTATCGAATAGTTTTTGCGCTATCTCCTTTGAAATATGAAAAAACCCATGTTTTTCGGGTGCCGTGAGAGTTCATAAACTTCGGCCTTCTCTCAGCACTCCAATTTTACTTTCAAAATTATCCCAATTTTTTATATGATAATTCACATCTTCAAGAATTGAGCGGTGGAGAAAAAAAATCGATTTTTTTGATAATTTTCCTTTTTTTAAATTAAAATATGACATGAGGCTATCTTCAATTGGAATCAACCCACGGAATTGAAAAAAATATCCTACGACGTGAAANCGATTTTTTCAATAATTTTCCTTTTTTTAAATTAAAATATGACATGAGGCTATCTTCAATTGGAATCAACCCACGGAATTGAAAAAAATATCCTACGACGTGAAATGAAAAACTAAAAAGATTCCAATGATTTTTAATTATGTAAATTATTCCAAACATTTTATAAAAATTCTTGAATTTTTCCGGCAAACACATTATGATGTTAGCCGCAAATCCTCACGGTTTTACTATAGGGTTACCTTTCGGACCCAGAAAATCCTTTCCACATGTTCTGTTTTCTAGTTGTCCCAGGAGCGGGACAAGGAACTTGGGGGCTCTGAGAGAAATAACCGTTCCGAGTCCAATTTATTTTTGTAATAATGAGACATCGATTCAAACTCATAATTAAAATTTATGCATTGTCGCTGAAAAGTTGAAAAATATGAGATATCCCATGTGAACTCAACGTGATCAAAACCTACATTGTCGTCAATCAAATTTTGGAACTTTTGTAGTCATTCATCATGAATTCATATTTATGTTCAAATTATAAATCAAAACTATGCAATGGAATTTCCACTTAGCCGCTTTTAGATATTTTTTAAGGTTTTTCTAAAGAAATAGATGAAAGAACGATAAAATAAAAATTGTCTATCTCTATATGAAGAGTGTGTCAAAAGATCTCCATTTTGTAAAGGAAAAAAAATTAGGTTTATCGACTTATACAAAAATTACAAGCCTTTGAAAGGAAAATTTGGAGAAAAACATAACAGAGCTCGCAGGATGCGTAAAAAAATCTGAAGAAATTTGGGATGGCAGCTTATTCTATGTACGACCACAGAAAAAATCGACAATACGATTGACGATGATGAGGGTTTGACTACGTTCAGTTTCAAAGGGAAAAATGAATGAACGAGTTTCGTACGTTTAAACAATTGGAAGCCCTGAAAAGGACCGATGGATTAAATACCTGTGGAAAATAAACGTTTTTTTAACCACTTTTTTTCAAATTCACAATTCTATTTATACACTTTTAAAGATGATTGTAATTCACAGATATGATTTCACTATTTCATAAAAATCCCATTTATTCTGAAGTTGAACTTGAAAAATAAAGTATTTCCTCGGAATCAGAGTCATCATCACTTAGGTGAATAACAAATGAATCCACATGCATGGCCATCATGCTTTCTTTTTCACGATATTTGTCCTCCAATTTCCGAACATGCTCCACACATTTTTTCCATAATTCTTTCGTCACTAAATTCATTACATTCTCGCATAGTCGGCACACGTCATTGACTTAAAAGTATTATTCTGAAGAGCAACTTGACTTTTCACATTTGCCCAAATCAACTCAATAGCATTGAGTTCGCAATGGGCGACTGGAAGCCACAATAATTTTACGCCATTTTCCTTCGCGATTTTATCCAAAAGATAAGATTTCTCAAAATAATGAGGTTTAGCTAAATTATAAAGTTAAACTTTCGTTACAGTTTCAAAGGAAATGATATCCCGTGGCAATGGTACATTTCTTTCAATGAATCATTGAATGGTGGCAGCTTTTGTCCACGCCTTTGTTGAATTACGTTTTTCAGGATCGAGTGTAGTATGATATGGAGCTAAGTCAATGACGATTACCGATTTTGCGGGCAAGAGTGTCAAGATCTTCGTAAACGACTCTGTGTAATACTCTGAATTCATTTCATTGTGATAATCCCCATCTTTCTTCCCAACAAAACATTCCGTGCCTCCTTCTAAAAATCCATCTTCACTTCCAATATGAGTTATAATAACCCTCTTGCCTGCACCAGACGGAACTAGAAATCCCCCTCGCAAAGAAGCTACATGCTGGACTCGTGATCGGTAAAAATCAAAACTGTTTACATTTTTTTCGGATGAAATATCTTCTACCCACCCAAATTTTTTCGTGTGATTAGCACCGCACCAAGTTTCATCAGTATAAAAAATTTTATAACCCGCGTCTCTATATTTTTTGATTTGATTCAAGAACTCTCGACGTTTTCGCACAATTTCTGGACTCTCCATGAGGATTGGTTTCCCATTATATGCTTTATATTTAAAATTCATCCGTCTAACTATACGCCATAATGTTACGTCACTCATATTGGGAAAATCGGCAACATCGTTTTTCAAATGTCTATGCAATTTTTCTATAGTCGGATATGTTTTATTCACATAAAAATCTAGAATTTTTCTACGTATGACGCCAACGAAAAATTTATCACAAGATATGCGAGAGCGACCGCTTCTTTTCCGTGGTTCAGAGAGGAAACTGTACTTTTTTCAGCAATAACGCGTCTTACACTACGATCGGAAATTTCAAAACAATGAGCAGTCAATCCTGCAGGTGTGTTGGTGGAGATGAGTGAACCATTTTTTCTGTGTTCCTCCAATGAATTATATGTTGATAGAATTGCTTTTTTGTATCGTAAATCGAATCCCTAACGGGATTTCCCCAACGATAACTTGCGTCGTTTTCGGGGAGGTTCAGAACTTTCCGATTCACTTTCTTCAGAGGCAACGATAAATTCCTCATTCCTATCCCGAAGATTCTGACATTCACTCGCATGCATTGGGGAATCTTCAACAATATTTATTTCCGTTTCGGCAATAATTGCCTGATTCATTGGCTCCAAAAAATTATTGTTCTCTATAATCAATTGTGATTCGGTGGAAGTATTCAATGCTTCACAAGGCGCGACCGCTTCTTCTACACTATTCACTCCATTTGAAATGATACCCTTCTCTTTTCTGCGCACTGGCTTCAATAACTGGAAATGACCATCCAAATCATTATCTCGTCGCATGCCCGTGAACAATAAATACACCGAATCAGCATGCGGTGAAAATGGAAAATCGTATTTGAAATATGAACCATCTGCATTGACACGATATATAATTATGTTAACCTTGAAACACTCAGATGCAGCGCGACATTCAACATCTGATCCATAAGTCCCCGATTTGCTCATATAAACAGAATAATCCCAGTGGATTCAATCCAAAATTTGTAAAGATCCCAAAATGCAATAACATAATTAACAATGCTTGTTCGAACACGCTGATGCGTTAGGCGTATGCTCCCGTCTTGTAATCCCAGAGCCAGTGCTTTGAATAAACGATCACCACCACCACTAGCGTCCACCACCTCATATAATACATTATCAAATGTTTTTTGAGACATATCAAGTCACTGATCAAGTAATCGTTACTAAACCCGAAAAAAATTCACTCAATTCTTCGAACGGTTTGAAGTGCTCCCAACGAAATTTTGACGTGAACTGAATTTTCATGCAAAACTTCCCGATTATTACGAAAATGGATCTGCATCCTCATTGGTTATTTTATATTCGAGAAGGCATAACTAAGGGTTCCAATACTTCTCGTTTATGATTGCAGTTTAATTTACGATGACAGCACCGATCTTACAAACAATGAAAAACTGCACTCATTGTTCAAATACAGGTCGAAAGATTGAGAGGTCAAATGTAGGAAGAATGTTGAATATAGTGTATATTTTTCAATAATCCATTTCGGACCGATCATAAAAACCTTGAACAAAAGAAATGAAAACAATGGATACCGATGAGGACGAGAAACGACCCAAAAGTCCCAAAGAAAGAGGAAAGAATGAAGCTTACCCAGAAATGGATTAATAGTACCGTAGATTTTATTGCCCTTCTTTTATGCTGAACATAATAATCGAGCGAATAATATTTGACAATTTAATTCCACGTACGGGGGGATTCCCCCATTGTTTGAACCTACTCTCTGNATTGAGAGGTCGAATGTAGGAAGAATGTTGAATATAGTGTATATTTTTCAATAATCCATTTCGGACCGATCATAAAAACCTCGAACAAAAGGAATGAAAACAATGGATACCGATGAGGACGAGAAACGACCCAAAAGTCCCAAAGAAAGAGGAAAGAATGAAGCTTACCCAGAAATGGATTAATAGTACCGTAGATTTTATTGCCCTTCTTTTATGCTGAACATAATAATCGAGCGAATAATATTTGACAATTTAATTCCACGTACGGGGGGATTCCCCCATTGTTTGAACCTACTCTCTGAATCATTATGATGAGTGTCGAAGAAGCAGGAATGGAAAATTATTCGATGCATGGATTATTTACGATTTATGAAGTTTTCCCATTTGCGGAGATAGAAAATATTTTTGAATATGGAATGAAGAATGATAAATTTAGTAATAATAAATATTACCAGTCTGGTAATGGACTGTATCTGCAAATTGGGAACAAAATTAATAAAATGGTAATATTTAACATTACCGAATTGTTAATCTTCAATTCCCGAATTAATGATATTGTCTTTTCTGTCTTTATTCTTGAAATAATTTCCATAGTCCGTTTGTAGCCCCTTCAGCCCCCAAATCGTTTTCGAGTGAAGTCCGCCCGGCCCTGGAAGAGGTTGTGGAGTGCACATGTGGAAGCCATTCCAAGGGTTCGAGAGGTAACCCAACCCTAAAGTTATAATAACCTGCGGTTAATGAAAAAACCCAAACTTCAAGAATTTTTATAAAATATTTGGAATAGTTTACATGATTGAAAATAACTGGAGTCATCTTATTTTTTCATATCACGTCGTATGATATTTTTTCAATTTTGTGGGTTGATTCCAATTGAAGATAGCCTCATGTGATATGTTAATTAAAAAAAAAGGAAAATTATTGAAAAAATTGATTTTTTTCTTCACTGCTCAATTCTTGAAGGTGTGAATTATCGTATAAAAAATTGGGATAATTTTGAAAATAAAATTGAAGTGCTGAGAGAAGGCCGAAGTTTATGAATTGTCACGGCACCCGAAAAACATGGGTTTTTTCATAATTCAAACGAGATAGCGCAAAAACTATCCGACAAAAATAAATGAAACTCCGTACTGGACAAGAAGAATAGCGAACCTAAAGAATGAGATCGGTCCCGTATTGATACGATTTTTTTTCTCAAAGATATGGCCCCTCAAATTTTGCGGACTACACTTTTGAAAAGGATAGTAGGCGTGAAGGTCCAGATCAAAGAATTCAAACTTTCATTACTATTCTGCGTGTATGCTCCTAAACACCTTACCAATAACTTATCTTTGGATAAATCTTCATATGTGGGTTTTATTGCAGCCAATACTGTATCGGTAAGAACTGGTTTATGTTACGGAATTCCTGTAAAGTCTCATTTACCTCTGCTTTACGCCATTTACATCAACTTTTGTCTCCAGGGGGGCAGAAATGATGTTGTGGATTGATATCTGCTGAACTTTTATGATAAAATGTGGCCCATATCGCATCTCTCATCTTTTCAGCTGAATCTGGATTCCTTCTTATAGCTAATCCATAATACACCATTAGCTCCTGGACAATACCTGTGAGTTTCCCTATTCCTTTTCCCCCAAGATTTTTAACAGTTTTTTTCAAATTCCGGATTCGTGTATCGTAACGTATTTGGGAATGCAAGTGATATTCTTTCTTTGTGACTATTTGTTCGCCATAAAGCTTTGCTTTTTAAATACCAGGAAATGTTTTATAATCATCATCACCGACGTATGTAGTATATTGAACTCCATATTTTTCTTCAGATCTTTTGAACATATCAACCATAGCGTCAACTTCCATTTTTCCAGAACTTCCATTATGATTATGCGTGCATACTTCTTCATGTTCCTCCATCCCATCATCATATTCTCTTTGAGTTATTTCCTTGTCCTCCAGTTTTTTCAACTTCATTGTGCATCCTTGACAGAAGCTCGACTTTATTTCGACATCAACGACTTTTCCTGCCAATTGGCCAATCNCCCCCGGGTTGTCGAGCGGAGCGAGCAGGGGGCGAGCCCAAAAATTCAGGCGACGCTCAAAATTCAGGCGACGCTTGATCCGGCCCATATATGGGGGGTGCCCATATATGGGGGGGTGTCCATATGTAGGGGGTGCTCATATAGGTGGGGGGTGCCNACGCCAAACAATGATTGGAAGCCTCTCTTTTTCCACGTTCCATCGCCTGAAACCGTCAAATGATTATCTCCGTCATTCAATTCTTGTTTTTCTTCAACCGCCGCACGTGTGACATATTTGTGAATCCCCTCCGATGCTTCATGAATAATTTTCAAACACGAGTAATATAAAGTATAACTGACACTCACTCCTAAGTCCATAAGTCCAACGAAAAGATTCAAATCTTCCAAACCCACACCANACCTATATATATGGGGTTGCCCACATAGGGGGGTGCCTACATATGGTGGTGCCCATTTATGGGGGGGTGCCCATATATGGGGGGGAATTATACATATGTGGCCTCTTATGGTAAAGTATTTATAGAGCTATTGGAAAAACGCTCCCGGTCACACCCATTCGGTCACACCCATTCGGTCACACTGGGAGCTGGGAACGAGCGAAGCCAGCGGGGACTTCAGGNGTCCAACGAAAAGATTCAAATCTTCCAAACCCACACCAAGAAGTCGAAACACAAAAATTATGCGACGGTTTATTTCATATGCTTTGTCTATCATAGGGCTGGAAGCTACCTCTTTTTTGCCACATCGACATTGCAAAACTATACGAAATGCCAACCCACGAGTTGAACCTTTTGNGGGCCCTAAGGGTCATAGGGGTCATAGAGGGGCTAAGAGTTATGAGGGCTATNTCCAAACCCACACCAAGAAGTCGAAACACAAAAATTATGCGACGGTTTATTTCATATGCTTTGTCTATCATAGGGCTGGAAGCTACCTCTTTTTTGCCACATCGACATTGCAAAACTATACGAAATGCCAACCCACGAGTTGAACCTTTTGAAAAGTTCATGTCACCCTTACAATCTTTGCAAATCACTGCACTACTAATAGCGGAAAAAACTGTTATAAAGTTAATGAGACAATAATGGCTATTGTCGGTAATATCGAATTTTTCTGCGACTCTCTTCCGTAGTTTAGTTGCTGATGCACTTGCGAATGATATGTTACCTACTTTGGTATACTTATTACCACGGAATTTACATTTTTTCCCTCGCGGATTATTATTGGGACTTGACCGGGATCCTTTTCTGTCCATTATTGTTTCGAGAGTTATGGTACAAAAATCAACTACTGTGTTCGAGGGTTTGGAATGAAGTCTATTCCAAACTAAGTTATCCGGAAAATTCATTACAAACAAATTTTAGGGTCACAGGTATGAAGCCTATCGAATATCAACAGTTTTCTAGAGGAGCTCCCCTCCCCTATTATCCAATCTCGCACGTCCCTAACCCAGGGGGACCCTTGAAAAACTCTATTATTATGCTGCAACCATAGTGCACCTGCCTACCTGTACGCGCTCGGCTTTGGGGCTCTGTTACTCCGTCAATATTCGGAATTTCAGAAAAATTCTTTTTCTACATGATCTCTCTATATTCTCTCTATATAAATAAAAAAATAAGGCGAAAAATTCAGGGGACGCTCAAGTTCAGGGGACGCTAAAATTCAGGGGACGCTCAAATTCAGGGGACGCTGGGTGCCTATACGGGGGTTCCTATATGGGGAGGTGCCTGTATTTATAANACGTCCCCATCCCTGGAGGGTCTCAAGGGTCATAGGGGCCCTAAGGGTCATAGGGGTCATAGAGGGGCTAAGAGTTATGAGGGCTATGAGGGTCACAAATGTACTAAGGCTCTTAAGGGTCACGAAGGTCATAGAGGTGCTAAGGGTCACAAGGGTCATAGAGGGTCTCAAAGGTCACAGGGGTCATAGGGGTTCTAAATGTCATAGAGGTTCTAAGGATCACGAGGGTCATAGGAGTGCTAAGGATCACGAGGATCATAGGAGTGCTAAGGGTCACGACGGTCATAGGAGTGCTAAGGGTCACGAAGGGCATAGGGTTAATAAGGGCCATAAGGGTCATGGGGGTTCTAAGGGGACTGCCCATATATGGGTGGATGCCTATATATAGAGGGGCACCCATATATGGGGGGTGCCCATATATGGGGGGTGTCCTTATATGGAGGGTCCCCATATATGGGGGTGTTCATATATGGAGGGTGCCTATATATATGGGCGGTGCCCATATATGAGGGGGTGCCCATATATGAGCGGTGTCCATATATAGGGGGGTGCTTATATATATGGGGTGGTGCCCATATGTAGGGGGTGCCCATATATGGGGTTGTTCCCATATACGGGGGGTGCCCATATATGGGCGGGTACCTATATATATGAGGGGTCCCCATATAGGGGGGGTGTCTATATATGGAGGTGGCCATTTATGGGGGGGTGCCTATATATGGGGGAGAATTATACGTTTGTGGCCTTTCATGGTAAAGTATGTATAGAGCTATTGGAAAAACTCCGGTCACACCCACTCTGTCACACCGGGAGGGGGAGCGAGCGAAGCGAGCGGGGGGGCGAAGCCCCCCCCCGGGGTTGGCGAGCGGAGCGAGCAGGGGGCGTAGCCCCCTAGTTTTAGAATAGTAATAGAATGATAAAATGTAAAAAAAATCGATTTTTCGACCCAGGAAAAAGCGAAGACCCCCTTAAAGGGACGACTGTACCTGGGCAGGTTTTTCCCTCAAGTGAGGTTTTCCCTCGTCCTTCGGCGAATGCGGTACAGGGGGTGAGGGGTGGGAAGGGAACAAATCGTAAAAAACCGAAAGGGTATACGAAAGAAAATAATTTAGTTTCAAATCGAATAAAGATTAAAAAAAAATTCTTCATGAAATAAAAAATTACTAGAAGGAGAACCAGCGTCCTTTGTGCGGATCAAAAAATGGCAGATTAGATTGATACTAACTAGCGAGTTGAAAAACTCCACGCCAAGAACGTTGGTTCTCCTTCTTGTAATTTTTTATTTCATGAAGAATTTTTTTTTAATCCTTATTCGATTTGAAACTATTTTTTTCATAGAAATCTGATTGTGCACTATGTTTGTTCGTTCGACTTCGCTTTCTTTTTCATTTCTATGTATTTTTCAAAAATTTCTACTTCCCAGTAAGAACCAACCCAAACTTTTTCTTGGCGCTGTTTTTTTACAAAAACATTTGTTTTTATTTTTTTAGGGAGATTTCATTATTTTTTTAAAAATAAGCAAGGAATCTATTTTATATCCCATACATTTTTTTATTTCCAATTCAATTCGGCTCATTTATTTTTCACACGATAGATCATCTTACCAATTAACAATCGAAGCAAAACAAGTAATTGTACTTCACAGTCATCATTTCCACCGACTTTTAATTACTTATTCCAGATTTTCCGACTTAATTTTCTTCTTCCAGAATTTATTTATGCACGGAACTAAATTGAAAAATATCTGTGGAATGCATCGTTCATGCACCAAATTCAATTTGCAAATTCCCGGGCTCCCTCCTTGATCTGTGTGGCTGTATTGCAGTGCTACCAACTCCGTAACAAAAAAATGATAGGAGATAATGTGAAATACGAGAATGTGCGTATGAACCCGTTGCTATGCGCGTCATTTTTTAAATATTGATTGGAATAAAAAAAATAGTTACATCAATGAGAAGCTTGTGGTCGATTTATATAATGTAACTAAGATTATTTTTCATGTAGCTTGTCACATTTGTATTTTACTTGATGGATATGTGTCGGAGGTAATGGTGGGTAGTTGCTTCGTGTATACTGTAACGTGGTATTTTTGAGATTTCGACCGTTCGGCGGTTCGCTGAATATTCCAGACGAGAAGTCAGTCCATTAGCGAGGCGAGAGTCATTTCTTTTGAATATTTATGTTCCTTTGTTAATTAATTTTGTTTTGTATTGAATCGTCGTCTGACCGCTCACCGGATCATCGTGGGATCGAGACTGGATGACAGCGACGGATGGAGCCGAGACCTTCGTGAGATGCTCCAGTAACCTATCTTCGGGTCTCAGATGCTGTGGAGCATGAGACATTGGGCTAGCACATTTTTGAATGCCCCGCATACGATTGGGTTTCACCTGGAAGATCGAGTGGCGGCTCCAGGATACGGAGTCGGGAAAATTGGGACTCAGGCGACGATGTCATTATCGGACTGCAAAATTCTGGACTGACCTCAGACGTCCAAAATTATTACTACTGATAAGGAGAATTATTGTGGAATATTTTATTTTGTAAATCGATATTTTTTATGGGATATTCACGCCGCTCGTTAAGATATTGCGAACGTGAATTGGTTTTGGCAGCTCTCGTTGGCTTTGGTTGAGTACGGTTTCAACGTCCAATCAGAGCGGAGAGGTCGTCGTAGTGGACCAATCACGGCATCGTGTGATTGGGGAACATTGCCGCGTGGGTCAGTTGTACGGACGACGGACACTTCTCGTTTGGATGTCCAGAGGACCGCTGTGCCAAAATTTCCGTCTCGTTTTAAGAGACGCCGTGAAAGATCTTATTTTATTTCATCGGGCGTATTACATTGTCGAGACCCGGAGTTGTGGTTGTAATTTGACGAACTGGAGAAGGTTTGGGAAATTTCCTGCCATCGACTGATCATCGGATTTGGTGAGCGGTGGATTTTTAAAGTGGAATTTGTTATTTTGCTGTTTAAGGAGCAAGATTAGCGATTTCCTTTTGTCGGACGCTTGAGTCCGGGGCGATTGACGCCATATTAGTGATTGTTGAATTTCCAGGCTATTTCTTGCCCATTGTTCGGCAGAGATTTTGTTCGGGTCCAATTTGCTAATTAATATTTTGTCCGATTGATTTTGGATTTTGGATTAGATTTCTCTAAATAAATTCAGTGATTCTGAGCGTTAGATTTCTCTAGACTCTCGTTTCGTCGTTTTCGCTGTTCGATATCGATTTTCGGGTATTAAGGCGAATTGTAATTCTCGAGGTCAGTGTTATTACCTCTCGAGATATTCTATTATTTTTCTCGGCCTCTGAAAGCCTAATTTCATCGCATTTAATTTTCGGCATAATCGTTCAGAGACCGTTGAATGATCGTAGTTATTGTCAGAGGGATTGTAGCGTTTTTCGACGCTCGAGCTGTTGTCTTGTGCCGGGTGACCTTTCGTCAGTGGCCGACTATGTTGTTTTCATTCCTCGAGGCAATCCTCCTCTCAATAGCTTGTAGTGTCAGATTCTTATTCTCCTGCACCGCGGTTATTTAGGACTCATTGGTAATTTCGTTAGTTATTTTACCGTTTGACCTTTTTCATGGACTACGGATTAACTGACGAATTTTGACCATCTTTTAATTGACTAATGTTCTATCCTTTGACATATCGCGGCTAGGGAATTTTGTTCTATCGAGTCTTCTAATCGTTTATTTATTATTTTGTAATTCGTCTTTGTTTTCTTTCCGAAGATTAAGTGCTTCGAATATCGAGAATAAGACGGGGTTGTATCCATTCTATTTCATTTGTAGTCAGATTTTCGATTTTGTTTAATTATCTTATTAAATTTATCTGCTACCCTGCATTTCTGACTATTTTTTTTAAATTGCAACCCAGTCATTTCAAAATAATTTTTCGGAGAAGCAGTTTGGAATCCAGCCGCCTCCGCGGATGATATACTGAGTTGTTGGCAGCTGTTCCTTCGTTGGTGTATGTTGAGAATTACGGATTTAGGTTTTTGTGCGTTTTCAGAGAAAACGTACTGGCGCTCAACTTTTGGTTATAAGATTTGGTCGCCGAGGGCTGCGTATTTTCGTACCATTCCGCAGAGGTGCAAAATACGTCACAATAGATACACGGCAGCGTACCGGCCAGTTTTGTACAGTCAGAGACAAAACTCTTTCTTGGCCGATACGCTGCCGCGTATCTCGATAATTTATTCACTTCATTTTCGTACAAAATGAGCTGAATGGTGTATTTCATACGAGTACAGGTGAACAATTGACTTTCGATACATTGCTCGCATTTTCGTGTTATTCGTAGAGTAAACGATCGAGAAACTTCCGGAAAATGGTACGTAAACTGTACCAACCGAAATTTTAATTTAAAATATCTTACATAAATGATAATTTTAATTCTTTCTATTGCGAAGAAAGAATTGTAAGAGCAGAATGATTCAGGATTAAAGCGAGGAAGCGTCAGTCATGAGTTTCTTGTTCAATAACTTTTGTCCCCTGATGCCTGCGCATAATTTCTTGATCTGTGATGTTTTTTTGATTGGTTTAGATTTTTTTTCATTTTTTACCGTTTATGTCGCCATCGTAAAGATATTGGTCTATAACAGAAGACCTGTGACGTCTAGTTCAGCATTTCAATAGTCTAAGTATGTGAGGGAGTTCTTAATCCATAAAATATCTAGGTCTGTACAAAGGACATACATCCTTGAAATATTATAGTTAATATAATTTTGAAAAGTATTCTTTGGTATGTTTTTAATAATAAATTACCATTAAAATAAAAAGTATTGATATTGATTCTTCAATGATTTCAATTTCTGCAGTTATAAACAATATTTTTTATTCATCTATTGTTTCATTTTTTTTGGTTAAAAAAATGTCTTTAATGTTCAGGAAAAATGACGGAACGTTTTGGTAAAATATGCCCCGCCTGTGAGTCATCGGACGGGTGAGCAATTTTTATGGAACGCAGCGTAGAGTTTGCGCGACGAAACGTGAAATTTCAGTTCTGACTCTTATTTTTTATTGAATTTGACTCCGCTTGCAGATTATGTTTCGAAACATAGTTTTTACGTTTTTTTGTGGTAATTTTTATTGAAAATTTCTCTCCGTACATGTGAAGAAGAGATGAATTGATGGGAAATTTTGATTGGAATATAAACAAGTGGGAAATTGCCTACGTCACAATTGTCAACATGTTTTTGCTAGTCAATCAGCAATTTGCTTCCGAATGGATTCTCGTATTATCATGAATTAAAATGTTATTAAAATTGTTCGTATTATTTCGCACTGTCAAATAATTCTACATTCAGACCCTCTCAAGACTCGAACTAGTTTTCACACTCGAAATCGTTTTCTCTGTGCATAACCGAGATTTAATCACGATTTATTCAGGGTTAACCAGAGTTCAATTCAGGTTCAGACTCAGAAGATAGTCGGGATTATGAATCAGGATTCAACATAATAGACTAGTACCTTAGTTAAAAGAGATAGATATTTTGCTATAAAAAGTACATGGCAGTATTGTGTAAGTTGATAAGAAACTCTCCTGTTCTCACCATGTTTCAACTTGATTAAGAGGACATTGAAATATTTGTTTCAAGTTCTAATTTAATTGCTATTAATCATAATTCTTTCTGTCAGTAATCAATTAAAGACAAAAAACCTATTGTCTCTCTCAAATCACGTAAAAAATGTGCTGTAACTCAACAACGAATTGTACGACCCCCATCATATTCTGATAGAATCAAGAGAGTACTGTTATCATTTTTTTGTGCCGTGACTGATTCCATTTTGATGAAAATTTTTTGAGTGGTCGTTGAAAAATTGATTTTGAGAAAAATATAATTTTTCTATTCAATCTGTATGAAAAATTAAATTTTAAATGGTGTCAATGAATAGATCTTATTACGGTGTATATTCATGACAACATTAATGCAATTCAATTGATCCCTTTTAAGAAAATTTTGAAAAGAAATGAAAAAAAAAATATCATATGCATACATACACCCACACATACATATATACATACGGATGTTGTACCCAGGGGTACTTATAAATACAGTAGGTTCTAGGCTTGAAGGAATAAATCCCACCAATGGTTGATCGACATTTAAATATGATAATTTATTACATAATTATAATTACTATGTCATTTGACTGATTACAAAGAGTTTACGACTTTGTACGCGTCGGACTCCAATTCAGGTCTGATTTGTGCAGACTCAACTGTCTCTTAAATAATACATTGATTGTTTACATTTCATCACTTGGTCAGCATAATCCAGTTACGCTGGCAAGTGTCATGCTGGCAATGCTGTATGCCCACATATTAAACAATAAAGCAATTAATCAAATCTGGGGCGTAACACGGACACCATTTAAAAACCACATATTCGGACTTGTTAGACCATATTTAGTTACTCTGACACAAAAAATTGGAAAATTAATTTTGAGCGATTATAAAGTTTCTATAAGGAAGCGAAAAAAATAAGAAAAAATAGATTGTGACATGTGCTATATTTTGTATTAACATCAGATGGTTAATTATGATATTATTGAACAGATCATAAAATTTCCATGGAATTAGAAAGACGATTCATTTTGCCTCACAGCTTCTCAGGAAACGTGAGGCACAATTGGTTGTCTTCTTCCAACCTGTATGAAATTCGTCAATCTACCTAATGAAGTTGGAATTGATGTCAAAATGATCCTGAATCATTTTCGCGAATTTAACTATTTCGTTGTTTTCCACCCCCTGTATGTCTCTCCACCCAGATTTTCCGGTTCTATCCTGTTCTACGTAGAAAAACTCCTTCTTAGGTTTTCACCATGAAATGTTTTCACTATTGAGGATTTTTCCCCTTTGATTCCAGTAATGCTTTTTTTCCCTTTTGATTACCGAGTCGACATTCACTTTTCAATCGAAAAACTCTCGACCATTTTTGTGTTACTCTTTCTATATGTTCTCTACTTTTTTTTCTTCTTTTTTTCATTAATCCACATTTTTTGCTTCCTATGACCTCTCACTCCGGACCTCGTTCGATCTTTTTTCCTCTCTCATTTCCGGTGTGTCCTGGGTTTCGATCGACGGGGATTGGAGAAAAAGGAAGGGGGACGAACTCTGGGAAAATGTATATAGGAATTCGGATTGGACAGTCATTGATCCAGATTGGAACGAATTTTCATTATGGATTGTATAGTAGAATGGTTCTGTTTTATCATCACCGTTGGTCGCTTTGTAGGGGTGGGGAGGTTGTGATGGAGACGCCAGTAAAAGAATATCCTATATTCTCCTCAATATCATCTTTTTTCATCAATTTTGAGATATAAACAATTGAGGTATATCCCTAGAAAATACAGTTTGCTTAACATTATTCTCATGTTTTCTATAGATAATATTTAGAATAGCCCCCAGGATGTGACAAAAAATTCTAAGTTTAGGAGATAATAAATAATCAAATCCGGGCTTCTAACGCACAAGATGTAGGTGAACCGAGGATTATGGGTTCCCCGCAACTCCCTTTTTCCATCTTATGAGAAAACGATTCTTAAGATGTTCTTAAAAAATTAATCTGTGATAGAATGATAGATTCCGAATACGGGAAATTTTCTGTGAAATTTATACTACATAGTTTGTGCGATATTCAACTTAAAAAAAAAATATCGTGTAAGCATTCCATATTTCATTCAACCAATTATTGTTACCTGGGTCAGCAACACATGAGAATAGAAAAACTCAATACCTTTATCCCAACTGAAATAAAGTAAGTTGTTTAGAATTTTCCCGGAAAACCATAGGGACTAACTTTGGGGACATATCTTCTTGGGATATATCTTAAACATTTGACCCTCTACAAATACACCATCTCTGTGCTTCTTCCTGGGATACATTGGGGTGCTTAATTCCCCACTGCCATTGCCATGCTCACATTCCACTGAAAACGTAACGTCTGTAGTATACAGATGTAATCACAGCCTTAATTGTGTCTAAAATAGCTGTGAAATCTCTGAAAATATATTAGGTGTATGACTTAATTCTTGGCGCCTAGATTAAGTTGATTAAAACACCTATTTGAATCAAAACATTCGCTCGCAATGAAGGGGGTTTTAAAGCGCCATCTGTGAGCTATCAAATCACTAAAGTCCGATTATGGTCCGATTAACACAACCTCAAAAAACATAGTAAATAAAAATGTCATTCGATAAGCAGCCCTTGAGGCACTCCCTTCTTTTCACCTTCCAACTTGGAAAAATTGATGCATAAGCGCAATAAATGATTTGTTCGGTCTTGGGAGAGAGTGCTCTATCTTATAACACATGTAAAAAGTGGTTTAAAAAATTTCGGGATGGAAATTTTGAACTCCAGGATGAAGAACGTGCTGAGCAACCAAAAAAAGGTGAGGACGAGGAATTGGACAACCTACTCAATGAAAATTCCTGTCAAACACAATAGGAGCATGATGGTACTCTCGGAGTGAGTCAATTAGCTATTTCGAGGCGTTTAAAAAGAATTGGAAGGATACAGAAGGAAGGTCGTTGGGTGCCTCATCATCTTACCTCAGAAAATAAAAGTCGACGCTGTGAAATTGCCGTGTGTTTACTGACCAGTTTCAAACAAAAAGACTTTTTACATAAAATTGTGACTGGGGATGAAAAGTGGATATATTACGACAATCCTAAGAGGCAAAAGTCGTGGGTTTATCCGGGGGAGCCGTCAACGAGTACCGCAAAACCGAACATTCACGGGAAAAATTATTGTTGTATATCATTTTAATGGAGTATCTTATCTATTATGAGATACTCGAACAGGGAGAAACCGTCACTGCTAAGCGTTATCAGGACCAACTGGTGAAATTGAGTGAGGTTATAGAGGAAGAGACCTTTTACTGGTAGTGGTACGAGGCAAGTAATTTTGCTGCAGGACAACGCGCGGCCGCACACAGCAAAAGAAACTCTTAAAGTTATCTCCACGTTGGACTGGGAAATTCTCCCAAATGCGGCGTATTATCCAGACCTTGCGCCTTCTGACTATCACCTTTTTCGGGCGCTACAACATCACCTGGTGGATACCCAGTTCCAATCTCCTGAAGAAGTCCGGCAGAGCATTGATGAATTCATCCAGTCAAAAACACCATTGTTTTTCACAGCCGGAATCCGACAATTGCCCGATCGATGGGAGAAATGCGTGCCAAATGACGGCGATCATTTTCAAGATTAGATCTTTATTCATTTTTCTATAAATAAGTCTCAAAATTGTCGAAAAAAAGCCGAGAATTAAGTCATATAACTAATAATCACGGTGATAAATGGGAATAGGTGAAAACTTTCCCCCTATATTTCCTTCTCTACTTTGTGACCAGGGATCGGTCTGTTGTAGGTTAAAACTTGGAGCCTGGCAGATTCTGGTGGGATACTCCGGGGTCTAGTTTCATATTCTCCAAAATGAGTGAGCTTACTGTCGAAGAAAAAGTGTATCTCATTGAGTGCTATCATTCCCGAGGAAAAAATTTCACAAATGCGTATAGAGGCTTTCATAGTATGTTTGGTAGTGACAGAAGTGGGAGTGAAACCACTCTCAAACGGTAAGAATTTTTTAGTTCTCCTGTACGATTTTTTTTTGAGGTTAGTCCCCAATAAATTTTTTGAGCCAATGTGTTCTTTTTTGTAGGGTAATTGATAATTTTGTCAACTATGGTACCCTACAGGATCGTCGCCATGATCTTCCGGGTCCATCTTATGCAGTAACGACGGAAGAAGTAGTGGACAAGGTGAAAAACATTTCGAAAATCATCTAACTGATTCAATACGCAAGGGGGCTGTGAAGTTAGAATTGAACCGAGAGACCCTACGTTTCATAATTAAACATTTCCTCAAACTTCATCTTTATAAAATCACTTCTCACCAATTGCTTATGTAAGCTGCTATAGGAAAACGACTTGAATTCAGAAAAGTTTTGATGCAAATATTTGAAAATACTGAAATCGAAGCCACTCGAATTATTTTCATGGATGAAGCTCATTTCTACCTTAATGGCTACGTGAATAAACCAAATTATCGATTTTGGGGGCGTGAAAATGCACATTCATCAGCAGCAAAACTGCTTCACCCTACTAAAGTTACAGTTTGGGCAGCTCTGTCAATCAAAAAAATACATATGGAAATCTTGGAAGGGACCATTACAGGGGAGAGTTACCGAGTGATGCTGGAAACCAAATTGTTCCCATTTGCCAAGAAAAAAGGATTGGTGAAAGACTTCTATTTTATGCAAGATGGTGCAACACCTCATCGAAGTAATGATGTGTTTGCTGCACTGCACAAAGTATACGGTGATCGCGTCATCGGCTTATGGTATCCTCGCTTCGCCCGAGCAGGGATGGCATGGCCGCCATACTCACCGCATTTCAACCCGTGTAATTTCTCCTTGTGGGGTTATCTCAAAGACTTCTGTTACGCGGACAATCCTCAGACAAAAGAGGTTCTGATAAGCGCTATCCAGAAGGGTGTTTCTAATATTTATCAAGCTAAAATTGAAGAAGTCTCGCATAGTTTTCAGAATCGCTTTGACTATTGCGCAAATTCTGATGGAGGACACTTCGAGAGTATTTACCATTAATCATATACCCTCGAATATGCTTGATCAATTCTTTCACCGTGTGAAATTTTATTGAAAAAAAAAAATTAAATGCAACTCCAATAAATTGTAAATAAATTTGAAAAGTCTATTGTGTCTACAAACATGATAGTCCTTCCTTTCCTACATTAATCAACAAAACTATGATAGTTTAATTTTCACTTATTCCCATTTGTCATCCGGTGTCCTCCATCAGAATTTGCGCAACAGTCAAGGCGTTTCTGAAAACTATGGAAGTCTTCTTCAATTTTAGCTTGAGAAATATTAGAAACACCCTCCTGGATAGCGCTTATAAGAGCCTCTATTATCTGAGAATTGTCCGCGTAACAGAAGTCTTCGAGATAACCCCACAAGAAGAAATCATACGGGTTCAAATCCGGTGAGTATGGTGGCCATTCCATCCCTGCTCGGGCGAAGCGATGATACCCTAAGCCGATGACGCGATCACCATATAGTTTGTGCAATGCAGCAAACATATCATCAGTACGATGAGGTGTTGCACCGTCTTACATAAAATGGAAATCTTTCACCAATCCTTTTTTCTTAGCGAATGGGAAAAATTTGGTTTTCAACATCTCTCGGTAACTCTCCCCTGTAATGGTCCCTTCCAAAATTTCCACATGTATTTGTTTGATCGACAGAACTGCCCAAACTATAATTTTATTAGGGTGAAGCGGTTTTGCTACTGATGAATGTGGATTTTCACTCCCTGAAACTCGATAATTTTGTTTATTCACGTAGCCATTAAGGTAGAAATGAGCTTCATCCGTGAAAATTTTAAATACTTTAAGGATTATTTTTCTGCTTATTTTACATGACTGGCGCAAATTGTTATTTCAAACAAAATGAAATTATCTTTGTTGATGTCGAATTTCATCAAACTAATTCATAACTATTATTGCCCACATTTTTTCAAAAATTTTGATAAAAAAAAACTTTGTAGCTTAAAAATTGGAGGCGCCGAACCACTTTTGGCAATTTAAGCGTGTGCGGAACACGCGAACAATAAACAATCAACTTTTTCGCACCAATTATTCGTTTTGAGATACGTACAATCAATCATCAACGTATGAGAAATCTCACTCTAATCACCGTCGACTTTCAAAACTCATAGTAGTCTCCCCTTAATATATGGGGTTCTTTCAATTTCAAATTTTTTTATTGCATTTTTTGGGATCCTATACCAGCAACGTTCCCATCGTGGATCCGCAGTAACACTAAAAGCTGATAAGGCTCTAATTTTCATGCGATACCATGGTCGTGAATTTACTGTGAATTTACTATTAAAAAATTAACTGCATTTAGAGAGAAGGTGGTGAAATGGGTGGTTCCGGACATCAGCTGCTCATCTTTTATATATGAGATTCAACGAAAAAATTTTAAATCACAATTGGCAATTCAGTACGGAGGTTGTAGAAACTTGAAAAAAATTATTCTGGATCTTTTCGGAACTTGAAGGGATTTTTTTTTGCAGAAATCAATATATGCATATCCCGAGTGGAAATTTTAGTACTTGGCTGGTGAGGCCCTGGTCCGCTGTACTGTAGAAAAGACCCGGCCCTGGTATAGTTACCACATCAGGGCGTGATAGGAAATGTAACGCAAAGCATGATCAGGATCTGATTTCTAAACCTGATAAGGGCCGTGACAGGCGGCCTGGTTTCGCCCTTACCTGGCATAGACTTTGCTACAAATTAATAAATTGCCAACTGAATTATTAAAATGGGGCAAAAATGTATAATAAATAAATAAATAAAGTCTCAGAATAGGCGGTTCGAGAAAAAAAATCACCCAGAGCGGGACTTGAATTAGGGACCTTCCGCGTAGTAATTCTGTACCCTATCCACTCGACCACCGTATCATTATTAAAAATGATCATTTGTTTTGAGTACATCAATAATATTCCCAATAAAATTGTAGTATTAAACTAAATCTAGAATAATATCAATTAGTATAGTTTTCCTGATCATCATCCCCTCCTCCCCTCCGACCCACCCCCCTTTACTATTTCCACGCCGACTCTTTGTTTGGTGAAAGTTTTTCTAAGTCCCGTACGGCATGCCTTATCCGGACCTGATCGTTGCCGGATCAGGTTCGCCGTATTGAACTTATAGAATTTTCGAAATTAAGGATTCCCTTACCTCGTCCTGATCATGGCCGGATCGAGTTGGCCGTATCCGGTGTACCCAACAAGCACTCGTGTTCAATCAAAATAAGCTGAAAAAGACCCCGGAATTTCCCTCATCAGACATGCCTGATGTAACTTTAATTTTTCTCTATCACGGTAAGCTGAAAAGGCCCTGACTGGGGCATGATCAGGCATGTCTGCTTAAAGTTTGGAATTTATTGGTAAGGTGAACATGCAATGGTCCCCTTCAGGCCCTGATCTGGCATGCCGTAATCAGGTATACCGTATCGATACCGGAACAGGGCCTTCTCTGCCCAAAAGGTCTGCCTGACGAAATTTCTACTCGGGATGTGCATACTTCCTTTAGCGAGCAAGAATACGAGAAAAACGTCGTATTTTTTCAGATAACTACTTTTGGTAGTACTACTTTTAGTAGTTATCTCAATGTTTGTACTAAGAAGTTCTGTACTAAGAAGAGAGAAACAAGAGAGCAATGTCGAGGAACATCGAAATAACCATCATTCCACGTGTTAAGTGATATTCAATCAATTAGGATTTAGAGCGAAAAACGAGACAGCATAGTCGGGGGAACATAGGTGGGATGATAGACATTTTGGCGTCCCCCGACTTCGCTCTCTCATTTTTCGTTCTAAGTCTTCGTCAATCTTGGTGGTATTGCCCATGTTCTCCTGGCTACATCAATTGTCTCTAATTTATTGAATATCAGTCCTCTTTTTTTATTTCTCCATTTTAAATATGTCGTTTACAAGTTTTTCGTAGGGGTTTTTTAATTCTTCCACTGAATCTCTACGTAATATTTAACACCTCGTTTATCGTGTACTTACAACACTAAACAATTAATATTCAATTATCGAAAAACTTTTTATTAATTGGAAACAACGACAATCGCGATACTTGATGGTTGTAAATAATTTAGAGCTGTTTCCATCAATCCATCTGAATTCCTAGATTGAGATACAATCTACTCGCAAACAAAAACTGCTACATCGTTACGGAGTCGGGATATATTGGCTAAAATATATGCTTTTGACAGAGAAAGAAAGCGGTGACTGGCACAACTCTCTCCGTCCATTTGATGATTTTTCTCCAATACACGAGACATCTAGGATACCCGCAATCTAGATATTATATATCTGTGGATACAGGAAACTGGCAGTCTAGGTACACACAGAAAAATCGAAACATAAATTACGTTTTGCTAATCGTAAATTATGTTTTGATAAATGTAAAGGACGCGCGACGTCAATATGTCATCTGGTGGCTTTTTTTCGCCATGAAAAACAGATTTTAGGCTTCAAAACATTATAATTTACGGTCAAAATAAAACCGGAAATTACGCCTGGACCAAGAATATTTTACGTTCATCAAAACGTAATTTACGTGTAACAAATCGTAAATTACGATCGTAATGAACATATTTTACGATTTTTTACGTGTAATTTGCGAAAAAAACATCGTGTATTGCATTTGATATAGTTTTTTTCCTCATTAAGTAGTGATTCATTTCAAATTAATTTTTGTCTATCATATTAGTAACGTAATATAATGAGTTGAAGCAATTTCTTTTTCAATGAGTTATTTCGGTATATTTTGAAATTAACGGAGATAGCAAAATTAGTTAGTAAGAGACCATTTTTGTATGGCGAATGATAACGATAAAGCAAATTCTTGTAGGAATGTTAGTCTCGCGGTTATTTTCGGAAATAAGATTGCGCATAAATGATTCTCCTTTTGCTATGCACAAAATTTAACAAACGGACTATTGAATAGATCAATCAAAAATAACAGATGCATACGACTTTGACGTTGCAAATAAATTAAATCATTGATTTCAGCAAAATTCCCAATTATCTTTCCACAATAATTCAGTTGCAACGGTCTTGTAGACTTACGTCAGGTACAAGGTGGATGTTCCACAATACATGCCTTTTGGGATGATATTATTGTTAAATATGAGGTATTCCACGCCAAATGAGTCAACCACTGACCCTCACCCTCTTGGAAATTGATGGCGATTTTTTCCACGATTGGGGAAGTTGAAAAACTATATCTCAAATTTTATCAGATTTTTTCGGCAGCCCAGTTCGGAGATATGATTTTTGTTTCGTTTTTCCGGCTTTTTTCAATAACTCAAGTTCTATCCATCCGATTTTTATTTATTAAGCGTTAAAATTTTTCATTTTTTACTGCCTATAAGAATATTTTTTAGTGATTTTTTTTTCGATCTCTAGATGCGCATAATAACGACTTTTCGAATAAAATGTTAAAAAACTTGAATTTTGCAAATTACGTCACGGATGATGTTCCATTTTTTTTCAGTAATTCTTATAATCAACCAAGTATTTTGAGCCATCATGCAAGTTGGGCATCGTCCTGGATCTATTTTATTTTCAATTTTTTCGTTTCGAAATTCCGTAAATTTGGTCGCAACACATCAAAATGGCGTTGATTAACTCTGATTATAGATAGTATGAAGTGAATTTAATTATATACCTATATATTACATATTTTTTCGATACATAATCGAAGTCGTTTTGTGGTGTTTTGACCAAATTTGCGAAATTTCCAACAGAAAAAATTAAAAATAACATAGATCAAGGAGGATGCGCAACTTGAATGACAGCTCAAAATACTTGTTTAGATTATGAGAATTACTGAAAAAAAATTTGAATATCAACCGTGACGTAATTTGCAAAATTCTAGTTTTTCAACTTTTTTTTCGAAAATTCGTTATTATGAGCATCTAGGAATCGAAAAAAAAAATTACTAAAAACAGTCGTATAGGCGGTAAAAAATGGAAAATTTTGACGCTTAATAAATGAAAATCGGACATATAGAACTCGAGTTATTGGAAAAAACGGAAAAATGTGAAAAAAAATTACATCTCCGAACTGGGCTGCCGCAAAAATCTGAAAAAATTTGAGATGTAGTTTTTCAACCTACCCGATCGTAGAAAAAATCGCCATTAATGTCCAAGATGGTGAGGGTCAGCGATTGACTCATTTGATGTGGAATACCTCACATACTTCTCTCAAACGTTTGATTCTGCCGAAAATATTTTTAAAAATCCAAAAATGTTATTAAATTATTCTAAATTATTCGTTTGTCAATTATTATGCAATAATTGAATCTGTTTGGAATAAATTTTTTCATTGTGGCCAGATGAATCAAAAGAGATATTTTACTTATTTGAACGAAAAGATATTATTGATTCACTGAATCTACCAAAAATATTCGATAGAAGAGAATATAAAACGCTGTGAATTGAAGGCGTTCCTTGAATCACCACTCTTCACTCTCTTCCTGACACTAATGTTCAGGCTATTTAACTTCACAAAAATATTATTCAAGTTCCTAATCGAATTGAAAACCTAGTGTCCTCACAAAATTCTTCCTAATTTTTCCCAATTTTTGACATAGTTATTCTATCGGATTGAGGATGGCTCAGATATAAATGCATAAAATTTTCTCCATGTTCAATTTCCCAATTTGAGTAAAAATGGCCAAAATGGCGATACTGGGGAAACCAGTGAGGCCTCCGGTTTTCCTAAAATTTTCCTAGTAATTCATTTATCTCATTACTAAATTTTATCGGAGGAAAATAATTCTTACTTCAATTTTAATTTCCTTACGAATTTATTCCACGAGGATCGTTCAATTTTGATACGATCTCCGCAATCGCAATAGTCCTTCTGCCACACACGTAATTTTCTTTACAATTACTCATTTGAGTGAAAGAGACTTATTTTCCTCGGTTATTCGAGCTTTCTGCATTTCTTCGACATTTCTTTTATTTCCCCTCATATTTCTCACTCGTCAAGATGGTCCTGAGGCCTGAGATATACTTAATTACTACTTAATTACTCACTAACTAATTTAATATTCACGAGGGGTTTGTTGTCGTCGATGTCGTCACGCAGAGTGTGGTCTTTTCGGGCTTCTCCCTTCTCTAGGGTCAGTCTTTCCTCTCACACGTGTACCCACCAATCAGGAGCTTTGACCTTCTTCCGGCCAACCGAACAGCCAATGCGGTGCGTCCTCTTCATTTTCTCTTGATCCACATCGATCTTCACGCTGTCATGGTCAAGGTGGTAATTAGTTCATTTCTAAGCTCGAGGTCAATGCCCTTCTTACCGACCTCTCAGCTGTTTCCAAGAGTCGGATTCCGCGTGACAATCTCACTCTCATTCCTCATTTCCAATATTTCTCACTCTCATACCTCCTTTTTCCAACCGTTCACCAGTGAGGTAAAATCTCCGACTGTTCCCTCCCCATCTCAAACCACTGGCGAACACTTTTGAAACACCCATCGTCTCCAATTATCGCTTGTCTCACACTGATAGAATGATTCATTTATTCCAAACGAGATTCGTTAACTATTAACGAATGGTAGAGTTGAATATGACCAAATGAATATTCGTTAATAGTTAACGAATGGTTCACTTGAATCTCGAAAGTTAAGCCAAACAAGGCTCCTCAAATATACATTCGTTAACTATTAACGAATGAACATTTGATAGGACCGAATAGACCCTAACCTCCAACCAAAATCCATTCGTTAACAATAACTAATCTGTTCTATCAGTGCATCCTCCAGGCGACCTGGTACAACATTGACCTCGTGAGTTACCTTTTCGTTTCATCGTTCTCTCTCAATAATTCCTTTTTCTCACGCATTACCATTCCCCAGGTTATTGAACGAATTTTCCTCAGTCTCTTGACGAATTCACGACCGCCTATGATAATTCCTGGAGACTGGACAACTCCCACCAGTCAGAGAACAGAAAGATCTCCATTTCAGACGGATTTTCGGGCAATTGCTCCTGTCCTTACATATCCTCATGATTCTCCAAGTTCTCCCCAGTCAAAATATCGCGACCAATATTCCAGAAGGTCCTTCACTCATCTCCGGGTCTTCTCAAAGTGGGAATACGTGGAATGTCGACATTCTTTTGTTGTTGATTATTTTCGGGACCACTCATCATTTTTATTGCTATTCACAATATTCCGTGATACTCAGGGGAAAACCAGAGATGGAGTATGCTCTCCAACTAATCAATTATCTATTCCATTTATTTTAAGAAAATCTTTTAATATTATCCTACTTTATAAGTGACTCTCGTCATACCATTATTAAGTTTAATCAATTAGTAATTAAGTGAAACTCATAAACAACGATTTTTCTTTCATGAATTGCGATTAGTTTGTCGGTGACATTTTTTCCGGGGATTGGAATGTTGATTCCGTTATTTATATCTAGTATAATTAAACGAAAACATATTAAACCATGGCATTTCTACGGCTTTATCAAACCTATTACGGATTTATATAATTACGGATAAGTAAATCTAAAATACGAAAAATATCCTCTTAATTTACGGCAACTTTGAGTGTAATTTACAACTACGAAATCGTAAATTACGTTTATGTAATCGTCATTTACGACGATTTTTAGCGTAAAATACACTTCAGAAAGCGTAAAAGATGACTTCTTGAACGTAATTTACGTTTACGTTTTTCTGTGTGTATGACATGTCTATAGTACCAACATATTTTTTGTTCACTTGGCCTAGTGACTTTTGTAAGCACTCTTGCCATCTGAGTGAATCACTTTTTTTGTGCTATTTAACAATTAATTAGGCTGATTGACATTCGAAGCAGTATTGTAAGAACTATCATTGGAATCTTTGCGTTTCTTGAAGTGTAAGAACACCTGTTTTTATTTATATTTGATCAAGTTCGGCTAATTCAGGCGTCCGCAGGAAAAGAGACGGCCATCCTCAAGTGCATATACGGTGGGCGGAAACACATAGACAAAAAAAAATATCCCACACACGCAAAACGTGCTGAAACCCAGCCAACTTGAACATTTCCCTTCGTCTATTTTTTCCTCTGGTTGTCATCGGGGGTAAAAAGGCCAGACGAAAGTGTGCGGAAAGAAATCCAGCGAAACCGGATTTCAAGAAATCTCGTTGTGTTTTGTTTCCGGTGAAGTCCTGGGCTATTAACCCCTCAAGTACGGCGTCCACAAGTTCCATGACTATTTTCAAAATTGAATATTTCCGAAAATATTGTCGATTATGCGATCGCACCAGTACAGTTCGAAAGCTGAATAGTTTAGCTTTAATCACCTACAGTTTTATAATTTTTGATGCTTCAGAAGTCATCGAATCTCAGTGAAAATGAGCCCACATTACACTGGGTAACAGAAGAGTACGTAAGATGTTAGTAAGACAACGTTGACTCAAAAATGAATTTGCAGTTCAATGATATTCAACAATTCAATTAGCACATGCGCAAACGTTCTGATATCTCCTCTCCATCCCTCGGATTCTGTAGACTCAACTTGTCTGGATGTGTCGGCCCTCGAAAGGGCTCAGTAAGGGGCTTATAGGTCTACTGGAGAGACATCGATGACACTATACATATTGACAAGATACTCGAGCCATCCACCCATACAGGTTCTGCACCCCTCGTAATGTGGAACCGCTTTGAAATCCCTTGCAACCACCTCCCTCCACCCATCTCTACCGTACTCTCCGCGGAGCAATACTCCATACATCCTGCCCCCCTCCAACTGTCCTTTTCTATCCTCCCGTAGAAACTCCTCACACGATCCAATCGCCATGTGACAATCCATTCCCCTGATGTTTCGATGAGACAAAGTTATTTCCTCTCATTGTGTGGTATTTTAGTATTTATAGTGTAAATAATAGTGGTGGCAAACTCGAAATCGTTGTACAAATCTTTTTCTAAATTATCACGATTTTGATTTGTAGAATTGGAAAAACTATTACAGAAAACAGAATACCTGAATAAACGAATAATTTAGGGAATCATTCAGTTGGTATTATTAGAAGAAACAGATCTGTTGATATTTATATTGCCAAGTACGCCAAACAACCGGATGCCTCTCATTTATTTGAGGTACTTTATTGGCACATCCTAGGGAATCTCTAAGTCCAGATAAAAATTTTAGAAAACCTTTTTTGTAGTGTAGAAGATTTTGTATAAGAAATTCACTGTCTACGTTGATTAACAGAAACACAGAGTTCGGGTGGTTAGTATATCTACTTGCAATTGAGTTGCTGCCGATAGTTACTATACCAGAACCAAAATTTTGTAAATTAATGACCGATTAAAAACTATGAGAAACACTTGTAATATCAGAAGACATTTCGAGCATTCCATTGACAATTGAAGAATGCAATAGGAACAAGTGGACTGCCGAGGCGAGTGTGTCTTCTTTCCTCTCCGCACTTCCTTTCCTGTTTCCCGGCTTCATTCGTCCATCATATGCGTTTCCCCTTGCCAGCATGACATCTAGGCAGTCCGGGGGTGCGAGGAACGTTCTATAGCGGGACAGCGGGGAGACAACTCATCCTTCTTTTCATAACTCATTCTTCTCTTTTGTTTGGACGACTGTACTCCGGGTGCGGCTTCGGTCTATGCTGCTGCGGGTTAGGGTGAGGAAAAGGAGTAGAGGCGGAATTTAAGGTGACCAACACCTAAAATAGGGCAAAGTAGAGCAAAGAGACCCCTGTAAAATTTGAGGTTTAACACAAAAGATAAATTCCTTTATATTAATTAATTAAATATTCAGTTTTTAGTAGATTTAATACGTAATTATGACCAGACGAATCCATCCTGTTATATATAATGTCAAGCTGAATGAAATCGACAAAGTTTAGCTAATTTTATAGACCATTGTACGAGAAATCAAATTTATGTGAATTTTATTAAACCTAAGGGATCAATTTTATCACTGGTTACGAATTAGGATGTTTGTAACATCGAATTTTGTAACGATCAGGGATTTTTACAATTCATGTTCTTCAAGGGTCAGATGTTCTGAAAGTGAATTTTCTTTTTCAGAATCTTTAATTATGCTTGTGGTATCCACTACACAGGTTTCCTTCTTCAGCAAGACGACATATCCGGTTTTTTCCGGTACTGGGTGGGTCTGTAGGGAACATGTGGGTAAATCAACTTCACGTTGCACTTTTTAAGACTTGAATGTGTTGAAGGTCATACAGTTGAAAGATCGAATGTTCTGATCTTGAGAGATTTTCATGGTTCAAGAGCTTCAAGGACCAGATGTTATGAGTGTCAATGTTCTCATTTATAACCTCCACTTGTTTTCCACAGAATTGGTACAAATCCATTCGGAAACTTACTACCAATGGATTTGGTGGTAATGAAATGAGCAGGGTTGTGACCCTATTCGATGGAGGCAATGTGACCGTTTCTTTATGCGTTATTAGTCTTTTTGCTTCCGAATGGAAACTTTGTAATCGTTCAAAATTAAGTTTCCAAATTTTTGTGACAGGGTAACTAAATATGGTCTAAAATAACTAAATATGCGATTTTCAGATGGTGTCTGTATGTATGTATGTGTGTGTGTGTGTGTGTACTTTTTTTCAATTTTTTTCGCAATTTTCTTGGTAGGAGCTCCATGAAATTTCATGAATTTTTCCATGGATATAGACGTTAATAGGCTCTATTTATCGACACCAATTAAAGTTGAATTATTCATAGAGTTTGTGAAATATTGGTATTTTTAAAAAATCGATTTTTCAACGCTCAGTCCAAAAATTGTTATTAGAATGAAATAAATCATGGCTTACAAAATTTGTATTGATAGCCTCTTGATTCTTTCAGAATATGATACGGATCGCATCTATCACTGTTGAGCTACAGCATATTGTTTGTGAGATTTTTTTTTTCATTTTTTTAATGATAAAATGAAAAAATTACCTGTCATATCAATGAAATCATAGCTGAAAAAGATTGTGTTTATGATTTCTCGATGAAGTACAATGATGATGAAAACAGCATAACTATTTATTAAGTTGCATAGTAACTATTAACTATTGACTAACCCTAACTAGTAACTGTTAACTATTTATTAAGTAGCATTATGAAGCTCTAGGTCATATGGAGGTCATATGGGGGTCATATGGGGATCATATGTGGTTATATGGATTCATGAGGTTCATATAAGGTCATATGGGCTGTATAAGGTCATATTGGAGTAATATGGCATTAAATGGGGGTCACACGGGGTCATATGGGGTCACGTAGAGTCATATACAGGCGTTAAATGAGAGTCATATGGAGTCATATGGTGTTATGGGGTGATACAAGGATCGCATCAGCTCATACAAGCCATATGGGGGTTATACGGGATTATGTGGAGTGATATGCAGTCATGTGGGCTTATATAGGGCCATGTGGGGCCACATAGATGTCACATGGAGTCCGATGGGGTCATGTGGGGGTTCTATGGGCTCATAAAAGGGTAATTATAGGAATCATAAGAGAGTCATATGGGTGTCACTATTCAAAACAATAAAAAATAATAGTTATAAATTTCAAAAATAGAGAATCCATTCGGAAGCATATTGCTAATTCGTTAGCAACATACACTATACCCATATACAGAAAATGCGATTATCCACTTGTTTCTTTCTGTCTCTACCAATGCCATTGGCAATAAGCTTCCAAATGAGCCTGTAACAATGGTTCTAGGATAAATATTGTCCTGAAAATCGTTCCTAGAAAATTGTTCCTCGGAAAAATGTTTTCCATATTTTCTTTTTCCATGCCCGTTACCATTTTCATCGTTATTTCATCAAATATTACATAATATAAAATATAAAGACACATAATTTTTTATTACATGGGACTTTAAGTCATGCTGGGGGCTTATACTCATGTTGTGTGAAGACGGATTCGTATGTGAATGCGCCTCCGTTCACGGATGTCCTGTAGGATTACCATGTGCAATCCGTAAACGAAGCCTTGTTCATACTCAAATCCGTCTTCACAGAAGTCGAGGAAAAGTCCCCAGAGAAGAAAATAATCAATAAAATGACAAATGTGTGACTTTTTGGAAGAAAACTTTTTTGGTTGAATTGCTCTGTACCAGGATGTATTGAATCAATCCACACAAAATTTTATACACAAGTGTGAATCATTAATTCCAGTTAGTAGCCAGAATCTCAGATGTTTATTCCGAGTTTCACCCGTATTATGGAACGCCACATCAACTTTCAATTAAAAAAATTAGATAAATGTGAATATCTTGAAAATTTTGTCTGAACGGGTATCAATATTTTGATTGATCTCGATAGAGGTTATCAGGACGAGTATTTTGGAAAAAAATTCAATCGACCGAGTAGTTCGGAAGATATTGAACAAAACATATTTTCACAAAAAGTTGAATATCTTCTAAACTACTCATCCGATTTCACCCCTCCAAAATCACAGTCTGCAGTAACATAAGAGTTGCAATTATACACAATTCCAACCTCAAAATTGCTGACTCTAAGAACGCTGAATCATCGACTATTTTGCCCTTATTTTTTCTGACTCTTAGAATGAGGGTCCTTTGCAGACACTTCATGGGTAACAGAACAGTTCATCCCCGAAATTTTTCATCCCACGATATTTCATCCCGGTACTGTTTATCTTCCCATTTTATCCTAGACCACTTCATCTTAGACCCGTTTCGTTCTAGGCCATTTCATCTTTTGCCCTTTTCATTCAAGGACATTTCACCCTATGGTTATTTCAACCTTATTTTGGAAAAAATCCTTTATTGTTATTCAGCCGGCTTTGATTCTGGTAGCTCTGTCATCTGTACATGTGTGGGATGAAATATCCCGGGATGAAATGTCCTGGAATGAAACGGTCGGGATTGAATGTTTTAATATGAATTGTTCTGGGATGAAATGGCTGAGGTGAAATAGCTTAAGATGAAGAGGATAGGACGAACTGTTATGGAACTCTGCAATGTCTAGAGAGTAGATAATTTCGGTCAATTACTTTCTGGTCCGCAATTGTTGACCCTAAAAAATTTTGCATTGTCGAACCCTTTATTTTAAGGGTCAGGAAAAAATAAGAGTCAACAGTCCAACGCTGTACCCGCTGGCTTGACGCAGTGGGTAAGTTCGTTGCCTCACATCGAAAAGATTCCGAGTTCAAATCCCGGCCAGGTAGAATAGTCCGATCTAACCATTTTAAGTCTTGATCATCATCGCAGTATACCTTAACTGGGTCGAAGCGATGTAAAATAACGATAAAAAAACAGTCCAATGCTATAACATTTCTAGCGTCTGTAATTTCAAGGGTCAGAAACCTGAACAGTCTGCAAAGAACCCGTATTCTAAGGGTCAGGTATATTATGGGTTTGCAAAAGACCCTCATTCTAACGGTTAGAAAAAATAAGGGTCAAAAGTTCGACGATGCGTCATTTGTCAAGGTCAGCAATTTCACGGATCAGGAACTACAAGGGTCTGTACGGGGGCGCCATTTTAAAGCTCAGGAAAAATAAGGGTCAGAAGTTCGACGGTCCAACAATTTTTGGGTCAACAATTTTAATGGTCAAATTCAAAGGGTCGGATACATGAAGGGTATGCAAAGGACCCTCACTCAAAGGGTCAGAAAAAGTAAGGGTCAAAAATTCCCATGTTTCAACATTTTTGAGGGTCGCCAATTTTAAGGGCCAATATCTACGGGTCGGGAACATCAAAAGTCTGCAGAAAACTCTCATTCTAAGGGCCAGAAAAAAAAGGTTAAAAGTTCGACAACGCATGATTTTTTAGGGTCAGCAATTTTAAGCGTCAAGAACTACGATAGCCTGTACAGGTTCCGTATTTTGCGTGTAATTGTCTTGCATGTAATTGTCCCTAATTATTTACTCTCTAGAAATTGTAGAGAGTAGGCAGTTGCCCCCATCAAGCATCGGATCTCAACTATCTACTCTCTAAAAAACGTGGAGAGAAGAGACTTGCCCTCATATTGAGGGTCAAAAAAGATAAGGGTCTAAAGCTTGACATTTCAACATTTTTTAGGTTGAGCAATTTTATGGATCAAAATATAAAAAAATATTCTCGAATCGGGTATATAATATTCTAGAATCCGGAATAATATACCGGAATGCGGAATAACATACCGGAATCCGAAATAATATTCCGGAGACTTCCTCCCAGCGGAATACGTTGCATCTATAGGAGATGGCATGTCCTGACGACGCATCGTCCGAATTGAAGATTGCAGTTAGCGCTGATCATGAGGAGGGCTGGGGAGTTTGAATGACGCTACAACTAGAGATGCAAAATGGTCGTAATTTTTTAGATCGCGCCATATGACCAAAAAATGACGGTTTTATGACTTCGAATGATGATCACAAATAATTTACAACCAAATTGTTGTTAAACCATCTATGGAAGTGCATAATGACAGTCATTACTAATTTCTAATTTGGGACGATCACAAATAAAAATTAGTGTTATCTACATGCATGAGAAATGACCATGATTTTCATTCCAAAATGCCCAGTAGGCTCATATGAAATGAGTTTAAATAAAAAATGATAAGAAAAGCTAGACACGCTGTAGCGTATCGTCCAAGAAAAGTTTTGACTCCGGCTGTATAAAACAGCAGGCCCATCGCTGCCGTGTATCTATAAATGAAGCAACTGCCCCCTCCATTACCTCCGAATCATATCCAGTCAATAAAATACAAACGTGAAGACCTAGATGAAAAATTTAGTGAAGCTACTTATATATTTACTTCAGATTATTTCAATGTATTGTGTTCGGGCTTGGCTTAGCAACCGAATACCTTACCACAATACCTCGCGACGATTCGTAATAATTCGGACATCCTCGATCGAATGATTAATATCGTTGTCGCGAAAGCACACTCTCGTACTAGCTTTCATGGTGTAAACAAACATTACGTTTGCTGTGAATAAATCTAATTGGATGTATATTGTGACGTGGCGCAGCCACGTCGAATGATCAACAGCCAGTTGTTCATTCAATTTAATTCAACTTTGCGCGCGCGGGGATGGAGGAATCAATCATCCACCTTTAATATCAGGTTACCCTGCGAGGTAAAGGTGGTTTCGGGGATGAGCAGCGCCATCCAGCGAGGAAGAGAGCACCCATCGAGCACAATAATCGAGCCGGCCGACATCATTCAATCGTGTGACCGCATAGCGGCAAGACAGGGTCAACGAAAAATAAAAAGTTTGAATAGTGTAAAGAGGTGAGCGTCACTCAAAATTATTTTAAGAGATGAAGGAGAGAAACCTGCCCCCCCCCTTCATCAAAGCGGAGGAGATTCTTCTCAACGAGGACAATTGGAGATCCCGGGGAACGTCAAGCCCAACCTGGATTGCACGTGTCGGGGAGTTGTTGACAAAAATTCGCCATCTCCAGGTATGAGAGTTCTCCTATGACTAGCTGTCATGAATATTAGGGTTGGTTTCCCTGGACGCTACGAGTGTCAGGGTCACGGGAATAATTCGTTGGGGATGAAGCACTAAAGGAAAATTCATTCATTATCGCCCCCCTGGGATTTTTCATTATTTATTATTCTGAGCTCTAGCCAAGGTCCCGAAATAGTCTATCTGCTAGATTCTGGGTAAAAAATTTATTAAATTTCAATGAATTTTATATTTGGAAGTCGAGAGACTCCTGGCGCCCATATTTTTCCCGTTGGGGTGAGCTTGGGAGAAGTTTTCTTAATAGAGTTAACAAAGAAATTTGATGATCACATTGTTTACTTGTAATTAAAATCGTTTTTTGCAGCTTTCCCCCCGTGTGATGTGTCATGGGGATTCTGTCGCCTCTGATACCCTCGTGCACGTTACATAATGGCGCCCAACGTGGGGCTCGAGTGAATGTTTGGGCGTTATATTGATTATTTCATTATTCTCCCATAAGGAATGAGAACAAAAATCATTGAAAAAAATTTTTGGAAAAATCTAGCGAAGATTTTTATAAATTAAATAGGCGTGAATCTCAATAGAAAATTCGGAAAAATCAAAACAAATAAAATTAAAAATTCCAGCGGGAATCAAATTTGTTCTCTAGTACGAATTTATTTGGGGTTTTCGGGGATTATCTCCGCGCGGAGACAACAGAGTCGACGTTGACTCAAGGTCACTCGCGTGCTCAACGAACAGTAGCCTTGCGCGTAACCACTGTTGGAGAGAAAGATAGAGCGAAAACATTTCGCCCGAGTTTAAATTCCTTTATTTGAGCGACGATAAATTCAGCTAGAAATAAATTTCTTTCGATCGAAATAATATTTAGCAGAATTTTTGGCAGTGGCACTCAACTCGTACAGTGTCATTCCGATTCAACTTTTCAAAATAGATTTAAACGACTCTTAAAGAATTATTAATCGAAGAATTTCCGGAATACACTTCGTGAATTAAGATTGTAATTGATTCTTTTTCTTTCGGAGGAATAACCGGAGACTTTTTTGAACAATTACAATTTTTTGAGAATATTAAAAAAAAAAAACATGGCCGATCATTCAATTCCAGTGGAGTTTGATGAATCAAATACGAGAGTCATCATCGACGACTCAAAGGTGTTAGAACCCAGCTGTGAAAATATTCCAGAAAACACACCTAACGACGATAATCTTCACAATACAAGCAATACAATTAATGCATTACAGGACAATGAACGGTTATCGACGATTGAGGAGGAACGTACGGAAGGAACAGCACAGGATTCTATCGCACCGGCCGGTGGAAACAAAGTTGCAGGCGCAGTGATCAAGGACCTTGCCGACCAATCAACAGGACCGGACAATTGGAGAAGAGAGAAGGAAAATTCGCTTCAATGGATTCGGGAATGCTCAGAGAATGTGATCAGGAGATTTTTGCAAGCAGCTTCGCTTAACTGCGACGGAAGCCTCGAAATTCTGCAAGATCGATACAGGAGGTACCACCTGCAAGCCGCAGGGGTTCCCGGGGTAGTTTGAGATGACGCCGAGGATCGACAATTTAATTTGCCAGGCCCACGAACACTTTCAGCGAGAATAGACGAGATTCCACCTGCATTGTGCAGAAGGTATCTGTCCCAACTCAAGATCGACTACACAGGCACACCAAGTGACATCAAGGCATCTCTCAAGGCTGCTTTAGATAGAATTACCCGATCTGCTCAAGCTGAGGAATTCCGAGAAGGCGAAAATGCGGAGAATAGTGACTCTCCAGATCTTTCAATCATCGACTCCAGAGAAATCTCCGACCTCTTGAGGAACTGGCCTAGTTCTCGTGAAGGTCTCAGCGCTTTTGACTGTTACCAAGAGCAATTGAGACACGAGAGACCTCAACGTCCACTCGATCGACCCTCGCTGGATTTATCATCAACCATGGAGAAAATACAAGGGCGAAGGGAGCGTTCAGCTAAATCCTTAGGAAATCCACAATGGATTTTGCTGAATATTGGTTCGATTGGATTAAATTCGAGGCCCAGAAGGTCAAGAAAACTAGACTCTGGAGCACAAAAGCCCTCCAATCCATCCAACCAGGCAGCACACGCATTCTGGAATACAGTTTTGTCCAGGAATCATCAAAGAGCTCTAGCCCAAAGAGCCAGTGGTAACAGAAAGGATTTTCTCAGCGGAAGGGAAACTCCGATACACCACTCAACTCAACTGGGAGACCACGAGCAACGTGAGGGAATGCACACAAACCAGAGGAAGGCCGAGCAGCAGGCGGGAAGCCAGGCTGATTCCCGACGTCAAAGAGCACCACCACAAAATCATAATTCAGCAACGATTCAAGAAGGACATAGGACCCGAGATAGAGCACAGACAAGTGACTCAACTCACAGTAACGTCCAGACCTCAACAAATAATCATGTAAACAATTCATCAGGAGCAATATCTAGGAACTCAACAGCTGCTGAGAACGAGGATAGAGAGAGAAGATCTCAGGAGGAAAGAACTGCTTCAACTCATTCCTCACATGGGTCGAGGAGTAGTGCGAGGGGATCGAAGCACACTTCCAGAAATAGGAGGAGGCTCCACCTCTACTCCAGTAGATCCAGAGACCCTTCAGGATCTCACTCCAGCAGGCACCACAGGAGATCACGCAGACACTCTTCGAGAAGGAGAAGACGTGATAGGTCTCGTGAATCGTCAAGAAGCCTTAAAAGTTCGACATCTAACTCAGATTCAAGCACCTCTGATTCTGACTTGGACTCTCCCACATCTAAATCCAGAAGAAGGCGTCCCCATCGACACGAGCCACACAGGCGCTCACACCGAAGAAATTCGAGGTCTAGAAGAAGCTCTTCGCATAGACGGAACTCTTCTAGAGACTCTACTAGCTCCCCTAGCGACTCCAGTAGCTCTTCCGAGTCAAATCCACGAAGACACAGGAGCGAGAGAGACCACCGAAGCTCGAGAAGACTACGAGACATAGAAGATGTAGCTAGAAAATGGAAAATTTCATTTTCTAGGGAGAAAGAAGATTCTCCACATCACTTCATGGATCGTCTGGAAGAGAAATGTCGAACAGGAGGACTCTGAGGAGACGCACGCCCAGAAGTACCTCCGGAAGTATTTTCTGGTCGTGCGTTACAATGGCATCGCATCAACCAGAGATCTTGGTCGAAATGGGCTGATTTTACCAAAGCATTTGATTGCTGGTATGGCTCGAGGACTAACGATGAAGATCTGAAAGAAAACATCCGACAGAGAAATCAGGGGCACAAAGAAAGAGCCAAAGATTATCTCGTCTGTCTTCAGGGCCTCTACGATCGCCTCAAGCACAAGAAAGCCGAGAAAAGCCAGGTGAAACGAGCTTACAGAGGACTCAGGCCAGAATATTGGGATTTCTTGGATAAATACCACTTCAAGACGTTCGACAAGCTGGCTGACAAGGCGACGCGAGTCGAAGAACGATGGGAAAGAGCGAAACGCCACCGATCTCTACCTCGCAAAGAGAATTGTTATGCAAAGGAGTTCGCGTACACCGGCTCAAAGAGTAAGGATGCAAAATCCAACTCGAAATCCATCCAAAAAATCGCAGCAGCTGACAGGAAGGGTCAGGAGGGGCACGCAACCCAGGAAAATTCCAACTCGAAGCAGTCTGCAGACGGTCAGGCTGATCCAAGCCAGGACAACGCCTCTGTTTCAAGCCCAATAAAAGCCAAGAAAAAAAGAAATAAAAGGAAGAAAGACACTGCAGCAGCAACAAATGCAAGTTCAACACCAAGAGGCACAGGAAATCAGAGAGCACTACAAAATACTCCTCGAAATCCAACAATGCACTCTCAGGGCCCTCAACAAATAACTAAAGCTCCAACAAACCAACCAGGAAGTTCCAGTATACCCAACAGACCTGCAAAAAACGAGTTCAGACCCATGAGTTTTCCGCAATTCTGCACGAACTGTGGACAAGCTGGTCACTTCCGTAGCAACTATGGAGATGAAAGAGTGGATTTGTGCACTGCTTGTGGGAGAATTGGAGTATTGAGCAACACTTGTGATTGTTGGCAGTCGAAAAACGGGGATCAGAACCGACAGTAGGGGTCAAGTCAGGTTCTTCTATTCCCTAAGACCCCAATAACAACAATTATCATCCGGGAACACCGAGTTTTCCTTCTCCAATATATTCATCAACTCCAAAGTCCCTGGGCAAATCGACCAGTGATGGTACCAAAACCAGAAGGCGCCTGGAGGCTCTGTATTGACTACAGAAAAGTCGACAGCCTCACAGAAAAAGATGTCTATCCACTCCCACGAATGGATCGTATCCTAGACCATCTTCATCAGGCACACTATATTACAACATTGGATCTGAGCGCTGCCTACCACTAGATCCGATGGCAGAAGGCAAGCAGGCCTTACGCAGCATTCATCGTCGAAGGAATCGGATTAGTACAGTTTACTCGCATGCCACACGGCTATGGACAAGCTGTTCGGTCCGAAGCATGAGCCAAATACCTTCACGTATCTTGATGGCATCATCATCGTCAACAGGACATTCGAGGAGCATCTACAATGGATCAGAAAGGTTTTCGACATTCTTCGTGATGCAGGACTGATCATCAACTTTGACAAAAGTAAATTTTGTCAAAATGAGATAAGATACCTGGGGTTCTTGGTCAATAAGGACGGGCTCCGTCCAGATCTAGAAAAACTCCAGCCAAATATCGAATACCCACAACCACGAAATGTCAAGGAACTTCGACGATTCAACGGCATGATAAACTGGTATCATCGCCATTTAAAGGACATTACACGTATCTCTGGTCCTCTATACCGGCTGGCGAGTACCAAAGTACCTTGGGAATCGGGGAAGGCGGAGGAAGCAGCCTTCCAGGCAGCCAATGAATCCATCTTGAACGCTGCTATTTTGGTATTCGCAGACTTTTCACTCCCATTCATCCTGTATAGGGAGGATACAGACATAGGAGCTATACTCAGCCAGAAAGCACCGGAGGGAGAATATCTCATCTCGTGCGCTGGGAAAGCTCTTACAGGACCCGAGACGAGATACACGGTGGCGGAAAAAGAATATCTGGCAGTGCTATTGGCAGTAAGAGAATTCTGATATTATTTAGAAGGATATTTGTTCACTGTTGTCACCGACCACAGCAGCCTGAGGTAGCTCTTTAATTTGAAGGACCCAGTAGGTCGCCTAGCTCGATGGGCATTGGATCTAGTAGGTTTCGACATGAAGATCGAGTACAAAGCTGGTACAGAGAACGAAGCAGTAGACGCACTCTCGAGATTATTCAAAGATCTGGAGCCCGACATGTACGTGACCGTGGATTCACTGGGAGATACGTTTGAAATGGACTGGTATGACGAAAAAATTGAGATCATCAGAAGAAATACAGAAAGCTATCCGGATTGGAAGCTAGACGGAGGAATTCTGTACGCCTACAGACCTGATCCATTCAAACTAGCTCTTGGAGATGACCAAGATACCTGGAAAATTGTCCTGCCACCAGAAGAGATAGGCAAGATGATGAAGAGCATTTACAAGAATCCCCAGGCGGCACATCCTGGGACAGAGAAAATGTACAAGAGAATTGCTCTTCATTACTACTGGCCAGAAATATATCGAGACGTAAGATACTTCGTGAGAGGCTGTGTCATCTGTGCAGAACACAAACCTAATCAGAATGCTTGAATGGGCTGGATGGAAGCTAGGCAAAAGGCCATGCAAGAAGCTTGGGATGTCGTAGCTGCAGACTCCATGGGACCATATCCAGAATCGAGGATGGAAAACAAACACTTGATCGTCTTCGAGGATATATTCACTCGATGGATCGAATGTGTACCAGTACCTGCAGTCAACATTCTCTCAGGCACTGAAGGATAGAGTAATTCACCGATCGGGGACTCCAAAGATCTTCGTCTCGGACAATGGCACACCGCTGGTGAACAGGACGATGAAGAAACTGATGGAAGACTTCAACATCAGGCATGAAACCACTCCTCCCTACAGCGCTCAAGGGAATTTAGTAGAGAGGATAAATCGGAATATAAAAATTATGATTTCGTCGTATGTGAAAGCTGATCATCGCGATTGGGACCTCTGAATCAACGAGTTTCAGTTCGCCTACAACACAGCAAATCACTCCTCGCTGGGCGTTTCTCCTGCGTTCCTCAACCTGGGCAGAGAGCCTAAGCCAGCTCATTATACCCCAAGACTTCTCGACGCAGATATTCCAGTTGGGGCTCCCGACAGGGAAAAATGGGTCGAGAGGATGAGAAAATTAACGGAACTTAAGGAGCTTGTCACACAAAAGGCTAGACAAGCGTCGCTCAGACAAGCTAAGTATTACAATGCGAGTCACAGAGATATTAGGCTACATGTGGGAGACAGGGTCTTTTAAGAAATTTAGGGTGCTGTCCCAGGGTTCGAAAAATTTCACCGCGAAATTTACGAAGCGATACGCCGATCCATAATTCGTAACAAAAATTCTCTCTCCAACAGTCGTCGAAATAGTAGACGAACGCGGTCAGCCAGCAGGCAAGTGGAACGTGAAAGACCTGTTCTAGAAAGTTCTATATTCCGGAGCGGGCAGCTAGCGAACCTGTGCACGAATAATAATTCACTGAGAGAACCTCCATACAGATTTGGCCAATACAATACAAAAAATCACTTCGTTAAATTCACACTCAGGACCTTGGCAACAGTCATCTGTCCAATTCTCATCACTCACATCTCGTCATTCCCTAATGTCTCGAATCATTCACTTATCCTTTCCTTGGTTATATTCACAGGCCTATCAGTTCGATGGGGGGAAGAGGAAGAAGAGATCGTTCAGATCGGCACCTTCGCCGATGGCTATGGGAAAACGAGAAAGACCTACGAGCTGACCTTCCACCCGTCGAGGAGGATGACTTCCACGTCCTGCAGATGCTGCAGATTGGGAGTGAGAGGGAAAAAGGAGATACGGATGAGGAGACGGAGGAAGCCAGAGTCGAGACCCCCAAGCAGCTCGACGAGGACCTCGACAAGGAGAGTGACGAGGAGGCACTTGCCCTCGACATCTCAACTGAGGAGGAAGCAGCCTTGCTCTCCAGCGTAGATGAGCAGGCTCCCCCTCCTACAGCCAAACATCATGGCAGGGAGCCCTCAGAGCAGAATCTGGGGCCCAACTCTAGCCAGGAAAGGTACCCAGAATCCCGCCAAGAGCCACGGGAGGAAGACATCGTCGCGTCTTGCGCCAATTGTGGCGAATCCAGCCACAAGTGGAGGAAGTGCCCCCTCCCACTCAGGGACAACTTCTGCAGGCAGAGCATCCGGCAGGGGGTCACCACTAGGCATATGAAATGACCGTCATTTTTTAATTCGGTCAGGTCTGGCAAAAATGACCGTTTTCTGACCATTTTCTAACACCGAGATAATTCCCCATGCAAAATGACCGTCATGAACAACCAGCGACAAAAATTTGAGAAAATGACAAAAATCCCTGTATATAGATGCAAATTGGCAGTCATTTTCTTTTTGGTAATTTTTTTCGGTCAGATTTTTGGTTATTTTATTTCATTAGTTAGGAATTGAATCGCATTTTATAATTTAAAGTTAATGTTTATTGGAATGAATTACAAAACAATCATAAATTCGATACTCGAGATCACTCATGATAAACTCATGAACTTAATAAACGTCAACAAAATTAATTAACTATATATCTCTATATATATTATGTTTTTGGTCAAAAACTTCATATTAAATTAGGAGGATGCTGGATAAGCCTTGTCTTCAGTCCTTCTCTCCTTAATTTTCATAATTTCCACCGGCTCCCTCATCTAGCTCGCTCAGCTCTTCACTTGAATTGCTTGCTGAACGAATTTAGTCATCTAGTGTCGCACAGACCCCTAGTGGCGACGTAGGATCCCTATGACCGCCAGCAACCTTACCGACACCGAGTAACCGAATAAAAATTTCCGTGTCATCTATATAGATGAGAATTGACCGTCAGAATTGAATTGGTCATTTTTCGAATTCCTGACCGAATCGTCAGATTTATGGACATGGTAATTACCCGTCATGACTGTGGTAATTGACGGTCATTTGACCGGTCATTTTTGTCACTCACATCCCTAGTCACTACCAAGGAGTGTCCAGGACCTCACACAGGTACGCTGTACCTGTGGAAGGAGGGGATAGCCCCAAAACCGATCTCCAAGAAGCCCACTCGCCGAGGCAGCCAGGGTGTCAAGAAGAAGCCGAAGCTGGACAAAGAGAGGAGCCCAGCGAGAGCTCCCTCTCCAAGTTCAGCTACTCCAGCACCGGCTGCAGCATCTTCAATCACCGTGAGAGGCAGAAGTGGCCCTGGGTGGACGAGGGAAGACGAGGCGGTGTACCACGCTCATCGGCATTGGAGAGAGATGGGTGGAGACTGCCCCAGGTGCATGAGAGGGCATCATCGCCCCGAAACCTGCACAGTTCCGGTCAGGAGGGAGAATCCAGCATACCATGCCAGGTGCTACCGCCCTGGATACTCATTCCCCCTCTGCCGTTCCTGCAACCCGCAGAACCGCAGGATCTGAGTCCTCAGAGGACATCCGGATGACTGGACACCGATGACGACCCTGGCTACCCCCGGAAATCCACGAGATGACGTTTGGACTCGCCCACGCTGAGTACCTGACCCACATAACCTTTTATTTTTATTTAGTTCAGAACCTAAAGTTCCAACTTAGATTCATTGGTTTGTTTTCCATTATATTTCAGAGTAATTAAATTAGCTGTAACATAAATCTGTATTTTCTTTTGTCTCTTGCTGGTAACGTACTACCAACTTTATGTAGTTTTTCGCTGGTAACGTACTACCAATAGACTTTTGTTCGGTCGGCCGGTCGACGCTCAAAACATCCCGTAAGGATGATAACTTAGCACACAGAGTCTAATGTCCATGATTAAGTTATTATTTGTTGTCTGAGGACTGACGGAGGGGGTTCAACCATCCCCTATGTACACAAGGTTTCGTGGAAGGCGGAAATGTGGCGCAGCCACGTTGAATGATCAACAGCCAGTTGTTCATTCAATTTAATTCAACCTTGCGCGCCCGTGGATGGAGGAATCAATTATCCACCCTCGATATCAGATTACCCTGCGAGGTAAAGGTGGTTTCGGGGATGAGCGGCGCCATCCAGCGAGGAAGAGAGCACTCATCCCCATCGAGCACAATAATCGAGCCGGCCGACATCATTCGATCGTGTGACCGCATAGAGGCAAGATCGTGTCAACGAAAAATAAAAAGTTTGAATAGTGTGAAGAAGTGAGTATCACTCAAAATTATTTTAAGAGACGAAGGAGAGAAACCTGCCCCCCCCCCCTTCATCAAGACAGAGGAGGTTCTTCTCAACGAGGGCAATAGGAGACCCCGGGGAACGTCACCCCCAACCTGAAGTGCACGTGTCGGGGAGTTAGTGGTAAAAATTCGCCATCTCCAGGTATAAGAGTTCTCCTATGACTGTCGTGAATATTAGGGTCGCCGGTTCTTGCTGCCTTCTTCTGGATTGGAATTCCGTCATTTTTATATCTGTTTGCGCACTTGTCGAGCTTCATCTCGAGAGGACATTTGGTTTCTCTGGACGCTACGAGCGTCAGGGTCACGGGATTAATTCGTTGGGGATGAAACACTAAAGGAAAATTCATTCATTACCGCCCACCTGGGATTTGTCATTATTTATTATTCTGAGCTCTAGCCAAAGTCCCGAAATAGTCCATCTGCTAGTTTCTGGGTAAAAAACTTATCAACTTTCAATAAATTTTATATTTGGAAGTCGCGAGACTCCTGGCGCCCATATTTTTCCCGTTGGGGTGAGCCTGGGAGAAGTTTTCTTAATAGAGTTAACAAAGAAATTCGATGATCACATTGTTTACTTGTAATTCAAATAGTTTTTTTATAGTTTTCTCCCCCGTGATGTGATGTGTCACGGGGATTCTGTCGCCCCAGATACCCTCGCACACGTTACAATATATTAATCCCGAGTATTATACGTTACAAACCCATCCACCCTTTCCTGAATTTCCACAAAAAATACTCTAAGTTACATCATATAAATCGACCACAAGCTACTCATTGATGTAACTATTTTTTTGTTCGAAGCAATATTTTAAAAAATACTCGCATAACAACGGGTTCATATGCACATTCTCGCATTTCCGATGATATTCTATCATTTTTTTATTACGAAGTTGGTAGCAGTGCAATACAATTACACGCATCAAGGAGGAAGCCCGAGATTTCGCAAATTGTATTTGGTGCATCACTGATAAATTCCACAGATATTTTTCAATTGAGTTTTGTGTATAAATGAATTCTCGCAGAAGGAAATTAAATCCGAAAATCTGGAATAAATAATTCAAAGTCGGTGGAAATGATAACTGTGGAGTAGAACTCTTCGTTTTACTTTGATTGTCAATTTGAAAGTTGATCTATCGTGTGAAAAATAAATGAGTCGCATTGAATTGAAAATTTAAAAAATTTGCAGGATACAGAAACGATTCCTTGTTTATCCCCAACACTGAGAGAAAAACAAACACGTTGTTAAACGATGTTTGTCAAGTGGTCAGTTTGATGACCATGCAACGTTTTGAGCTAGATTTCAAATGTGTGAATTCTAACCTCAAAACCGAACAGCTCTTGGCATGACCCGGGAGCACCACGTGGAGGTGGCTGTTCAAGGCTCCCAAAAAGTTGTTAATTGTGGGTGTATATTCACAATTCCCAACTGGCGCAATGCTGTTGTATGCTGCCTGGTCGGGTTATGCGCGGTCGCTATGTTCAGATGGAAATTGACGCTCATACCTGGCTCTACCTCCGTATGCACTTAAATCCGCCACGGTCCCTTCTGACCGCATGTTTATTCATAAAACATAAAAACTCCACTTTTGTGAAAGTTCACGTCTGATATCCGGACAAAGGTTATCGGCATACTGGAGGGTTCGCGAGGTCGAGGTCAAACTTGCATGATGATCACTACACCACACGATTAACGCGCACTACTGGTCAGTTTGATGACAGTCATCAAAGTGACCAGGGCTCCAATTACCCGTATGATTAAGAAAATCGTTACTGTCACCAAACTATCCAGTTAACAAACCTATATATATATTATCTATAGTATAAGATGTATCTGTGTAAACTAAGAAGGGGACGAGATCGTGCGCATGCCGTACATTCCTCTACGAGAAGTGTTGGACGCTAGACGCGGGGAGAGAGACGTGCCTTTATAATAAGCCTTCTATTAACGAATACAGTGTGTTGAGTTATTGCGTGCCAATCCCGCATAATCCATCAGAAAGTCTCAAACATGAATAATTGTTCTGCTTTCGACAGCAACGAAATATTTGGCTCAAGAGGCAGATAATTCACACCAGACGATGCCTTCTCAGGATGAAAATATCTCATATAGAAGAAAATTTATCAACAAATATTTTATCCCTAAGTTGGAAGATTGCTATCATATCATTATTATTGTTTCAGTTGAGGGTTCATTTCTTGTCTGTGATTATTGGACAGCCGAAACGAAAAACTACTATCCCTTGTTTCGCATAACACAAAGATTTTTCGGGAGCAAAATACGTATAGGAGTATCGAATAACGAAGGAGTAGTGATAGAAATCATATTTCTTGCGTGCACAGAGAATGCAATTTTTGTTTAACTACTAAATATATTTTTGCGATAAAAAATTTTCTTTCCGACCCACTCTCTGCATGTTTGGCACAAGAAAATCCTTTTTTGATAATTTTCAAAAAACTATTTTCTTAGTGCAAGTAAGACTTGTTTGAGGACTTTCGTTTTTCTGTCAGTGTTTTGTAGAGAACAATCCGTGACCGTGACGCTGGTCCTTTTTCTGGTTTTCACGCTAATGTCTCTCTTTCTGTATAACGAACCTCATATGTTTTATGCTCATTGGAAAGTGTATTAAATAAGCCTTAAATTGACAGGTGAATCATTCCATTGTGATCATTGTTTCAGGCGAAAATTGTTTTTTCGTGCTTTACTTGAAAATTCAACATTGATTTCAACTTGAAACCACCTAAAAAATCGATACATCATCTTGAAGGGCATTATTTCTTCTTCAAATTGGGATGTATTCAATGCAATTTGGTTGAATTTTCATAACGTTATTGGAAATTGTTTTCCTTTTGAACGTCATCTCACACCCCGAAATTTGCACTTTTCTTCCATTATTGGACCTTTGCACTTAACCAATGAGGATATATTATACACCAATTTGAAGATCTCAATGAGATAAATTTCCGCACTCCATACACGTGAAGAGCAAGTCCAAGTTCAAGTTTTGAAGTGAAAGTGAAGTGAAAGTTTCTCATTTTATTAACGTTTTGTCCTGAGTGACTGACTTTCGGTTTAATTATTATCAAAACTCTCATATAAGTTATGAAATTTATTGAATAAGCTTCAAATTGAGTGGTAAATCAATCAATTTCGACGAGTTTTGGCAAGTTATGAGAGTTTCGGTCATAAATTTATATTTTCCTGTTTTATTTGAAAATTTAACTTTTGCTGTATTTTTCTATGTTTTTGAGTGAAATCAGCCAAAAAATAAATATATTATTTTGAAGGGCATTATTCGTTCTCCAAATTGTAATGTATTGAATGCGATTTGAAGTTATTGGAGATTGTCTCTCCTTTGAATGGCATGCTATACCTTGAAATTCGGTCTTTTCATCCATCATTGGATCTTTGCACTTGACCAATGATTGACCATACTCCAATTTGAAGATCTTAAGGAGATCTTTCAAATGACATGTGATTTTAATCCTTATTCAATTTGAAACTATTTTTCTCATAGAAAACTGATTGTGCGATTTAAGCAATTCCTCGTAGAGTGTTTTCATTCAGCCGTTCAGTTTTGAATATTGACTAAATACTTCATAGTAAGTGGTGTATTATCGACAAATAGTGATAATACATCGATACAGCATATTTCTTAGGAAAATACGTTCGATGACCTTTCGATCAAAATTGACCAGCAGATTTTTTGTATTCGTTTCGATACTGAGGATTTTCTCAACTAGGCTTAATGCAACTAGGCCTAAGGAAATTTCTGTATTTCAATTTAATTTCGATCTAATTCCTTGATTTCAAATAATTTTTTTTTGCACCAGATGAATATTCATTTGATAATAATAACTTATTATCGCTTTGTGATGGTGTGATAATGAGAGTATTATTTGTCCTCGATTGGCCGCGTGGGGTAAAATGGGCGTAACCGAAAACAAACAGACGATACCAGTTCTCGGTAGTCCTATAAGTTGGGGAACACTCATGACGTCCTAGCTCGTTGTTCATACACGAACGACCACCAGGAGTACCAGAGATCCTCCCTAACGAACTCCACTACGTCGGACACGCCTTATTTCATCATTAACACGTCCAAACAACAGCGGAAAAACTCACCGGAACCAGGAGAAATACTTTCCCCACCAGGAGGCAGAAGCCATCGGGGTCTCCTGCCGAGCGGGATGATGGGTAACGGGGAAACAGCAGAGGCTATTCCGGATTAGTCTGCTGTCACAATACCCATGACCTACACGGCGGCGCCATATTGAAGAATTGGAGTCCCAAGTACTGATTGGTTCACTCCCGATACCGGAGTCATTGTCAAGGATACATCATTTCTTCCCACGGACTAGAGGGAACCACAAAGCAGCGAGGCGTGGAATGGAGCCTCGTGATTGGTCACCGCCGAAGAACTCTAGACTCAACAGAACTGAATCACCCGGAAGTACATCATGAGGGTACGAACGAGACATCCGCCTTCTACGCCTCACTCTGCATAGCCATCTCATACTGATAACATCCACTCGAATATTCCGTATAATTTATCGTGTTTTGTGGGGTTATTTACTCTTATCGTTGCTTTTGGTGGCCAATCCGCCAAGGGCAATCCTTGGGAAACTGTTCCGGAGAGGTCCTGCGACCGTTGGGGAGTGAAGTACTGCATTTTTTAGACGAGATCACGGGCATCCGACGACCGGAGAACGAACACGTGTGCGTCATAGTGAGCTGTGGTCCAGTAAGTGTTTCACGCATTTTTGAGAATTGTTGGTGCTGCGTCGCGAGGGGATAAAATCTGTTGTTGGTTGGGAGAGGTCGTAGGGCTTTCTGCCCTCTTCTCCGGGGGAGAAAATTGTAGTTTTCGAGTCTCAGGGAATGTGAGAAATTTCTGGGGGCATCAGGCACTGTCACGTGCCTGATGCCCCCAAACTCCGAAATCATGAAAATGATTCTGTGCTTAATTTGAAAAAATGAGTGATATCTCCCTAAAAAACAAAAACAAATGTTTTTGTAAAGAAAACTGCGCCAAGAAAAAGTTTTATTTGGTTTTTACTGGAAAGTTCAAATTTTTGAAAAATACAAAGAAATAAAAATGAAAGCGAAGTCAGGAATGTCAAATAAATGAGTATAGTACACAATCAGATTTCTATAAGAAGAATGGACCTCAATAAAAAAAAATTTTCAAAAATTCTCCATATCATAAAAAATCAGTAGGGGCAGGACCAACATCCTTGGCGTGCATCAGCAGATAGAGCATTAGATTCATATAGACAATGAGTAGAAAAAATCCGCGCCAAGACCGTTGGTCCTGCCCCTACTGATTTTTTATGTTATGGAGAATTTTTAAAAATCCTTTTTTTATTCAAATCCATTTTTCTTATAGAAATCTGATTGTGTACTATATTCATTTATTTGATATTCTTGACTTGGCTTTCGGTTTCATTTCTTTGTATTTTTCAAAAATTTCAACATTCCAGTAAAAACCAAACAAAACTTTCTCTTGGCGCAGTTCTTTTACAAAAATGGAGTATCCACAAAAAAAACAGATAAAGTTAGCGGCCGTTCTGATTTCATATGTACTGGAGTGAAAAAAGATCAAAAATTGGATCAGAATTTCAAATAGAGATTTTCATTTGATTCAAAAGAACCATTTTTCTGGGTGTGATCATCATATAGGTCTCATTCCATGAAAAAATGATATATGTCAGGTATTTGTATGAAGAATGTCGACTTCGGTGACATTCTACCAAAATATATCGTTAGCTGTATAGAAAAGTAACGTAAGTGCCAAAATACGAGAATTCAATAGAAAAAGGGGAACAAAAAACAAATATGGGAACTGGAATTAAAAATTCGAAACTTCTGGTATGAGGACATTTTTTGGCACTTACGTTAGTCTTCTATACAGCTAATGATATGTTTATGACCGTCTATTTATGACCCATGCATCGTAGATGCCAGAGGTGTCGAACCTGAATATAATAAATTGAATTGGCCTCAGGCAAAGGGGATGGGAAATTGTTGATGTTGAGAGAATTCCTTTCAAAGTATATCTTATTGCTTTCTATCTAAGGCGATGGGGAATTTTTAATCCGAAACAGACGTTTTCTGAATCTTTTATTTTTTAGCCTTTTGCCAGTCTGGGTCCATTATAATAAAGCCAACTTCTGAAGCATTTGGGAATTGCTTGACCATAAAAAATTCCCATTATTTGTTAATTTTTTTGCATTGCTCCTACTCTAAATTTTTCTGAAAAACCAGTGACTTTTAGGTAGAGAGTATCTCAGAGAGGGTCAGTCGTTAGTGTTCTGTCAAATATCAAGCACTATCAGATGTTCTTCTCTTCTATACAAAATGATTGTTTTCAAGAGTAAACTCTTCAGAATTATACAATGTGGAGGTGATGGTAATTGTTTGTTCAAATGTTTGGCATTTGCTCTGGGAAAGCGCAGTGATTACACTATTTGTCGAACAATCGTTTGGCATGACTCTCATTGATCAACAGTGTATAGTGAGTGGGTTATAAGTACATTGGACATTAACAATACTGTGAAGTATAAATCTGTGATGGGAAGAATGCGAGAATACGATTCACTAATTGAGTGTCGCGCTGCCTCGGAATATTTTAATGTCAGAATTGTAGTTGTATGTAGGGAACAAAATCAACCTGACTACGCTCAATTTTACGAAAGTCCCAATGCAAAAACGACCATCTATTTGCTTTTTACTGGACTGATGTCTGGGAGTAAAATGGAAGGACATTTTCAATTATTAGAGCAGACAGTTAATGTGACTCGTGATATCGGAAAACAGGACAACTATCGTGAAATAACGATAGCTCCAGCAGGTAGCAGTGATAATAGTGATATTGGATAATTGAGTAACGATAATAGTGACATTTAACAATTAACTAGTGATAACAGTGATACTAGACAATTAATTAATGGAACCACAGTGACAGTAAATTAAATGACGATTGCAATAGCTCGGCGGCTCTCACCGGTGGTGTCAAGAAATTTTTTCGACCATGGTCACCAAATTCTCCTCGAAAATCTTCCAAGACTATCACATCTGAAAGACAAAAACGCTTTTCGGACAATGAAAAAAAATGATACTGATGGTAAAACATTTCTTTGAAAGAGAAAAATGTGACCGTGTGAAACTACTAAATAATTGTTAAATAATGGGTGAAAACCAATTAATAATATGAACAAACGATATATATATATTTAATGATGAAAAATATTGTACAAAGCTGCATACTCAGTGCTTGCCAGAATATACACACACAAGCACCACACACACATAGCCGCGCTAACGCAAGTATTCAAGTGTCCAGAGTTTCGGCAGTGCCGCTCATCCTACCACTCGCATATGTCAGTGCGCAGTGACTCTTAACACTCCCACTCACTGCCTGAGCTCTTTCATTCCAAGCTTATCCAGATTCAAAACAAATTTTGCACTCGATGGTTTTGTGAGAATATCCGCGATTTCATACTCCACCAGTCCCAGCGTCCCCTGAGCCTCCAGCAGAAACTCCATCCCCACAGAAGGAGGAAATCAGAGAATTCAGAGCTCCCCAGAAGTGCGTGAAGGAGGAAATTCCATTCTCTGACGAGGAGGACGAAAATCCCCCAGAGAACGACTACAAAAGCACTTTGAACATTGAGGAGAACCTCCCCAACAGTGAATTGTAGGAGAGCTGGCCATCGGACGTCTACCGGGTGACTGGGCAGTTTGCAAGCATAAACACGTACCCAGTTGTAGACTTGCGATCATTCACATCCCGTGCAAAATCTGCATCCGTGTATCCCAGCAAATCCAAACTAGTTCCGCCATAAACGAGGCCAAGCCCTGGACTCTTCCGCAGATACTTCAGAATTTTCTTAACTGCAGTAATATGGTCTGAACTAGGATTCTCAAGAAAACGATTGACCCGTCCCACAGCAAAAGCAATATCAGGTCTTGTTGAGATAGCTGCAAACATCAACGAGCCGACGCACTCACGGTAGGGGAATCTACTGCATCCAAGACCGTCATTTTTCGACAGAAAAACCGTTTGATCCGCTGGTACTGACAACTTCTTTGCCTCACCCATGCAAAAACGCTCCAGAAGTTTTTGTATATAACCTCGTTGTCCAATGTAGATAGATTTATCTTGGACATTCCTCACAATCTTCAGACCAACATAGTACTTCCCATCTCCATATGTCATTCAAAAATTCTCCGACAAATACTCCAGAATTGATTCTCCGACTTTCAGGCCAGATGATAACAGCAATCCATCATCCACATACGGAAGTAAATGGACTACTTCGTCATCTACTCTACGTATGAACATTCATCAGCTAGACTTTGGATGAACTGGAAACTTCGTAAAACAAGCAGGGGTTCGAGCCTTTTTGGCCGAAGCCATCCGACCGTTACTTTATGTGTTATAAATCTTTTTCGTCCCTTATGTGTGGAAAGTTCGACTTTGTTCCCGCGTCTCCGGGAAGAAAGTTGCGCTTTATTCCCTAGAAATCATGAATTACACCTGTCAATTGTTTTTCGTGTCACTCGTTAACCTGTATCATCGAACTAGAAATCCCATAGAAATACAAAAAACGAAATTGGATCTGATATTCTCAGTGTTTTTAAATGTGCGATATTGAGTAATAGAATATTAGGATCATTCTCAATTCCCATTGGTTGAAATTCGTGACAACGAGAAAATGAGTTCTTCAGAAGATTCAGATAGTCATGACGAATTCGATGTCGAAGAATTTGATGTTAAGAATGCAGCAGCAGGAATCGTGGAGGGTTCAATTCCTGACAAATCCGCGGAGAAATACCGAACGTGCTATGAAGATTTCCAGAATTGGAGAAAAACGAAGAAAATTGGATCTCTTGAAGAGGGAGTTTTCCTTGTCTATTTCAATGAATCATCTCAAATTTACAAGCCATCGACGCTCTGGAGTCGTTGGTCGATGTTGAAGAGTACGATGGACCTTCACCACGGCATCGACCTCAATTCATTTAAGCGATTGAAAGCATTCATGAAAAAATAAGGCAAAGGATTCAAGAGTAAGAAATCCAAAGTGTTCACTGCCCCTCAAGTAACTCAATTCTTGGATCAAGCTCCGGATGATATCTATTTAGCAATGAAAGTAAGTGTAAAATAAATTGAAGATTAGTAAATAGAGATGAATAATGCGAAATCCAACGATTTTTCTCTAATTTTTTTCTGAGTTTCTTCATTTTTTTCTCCTTCACATTGAACTCTAAAGAAAATTTGGCAATGAAAAATGAATAATATAATATAAAATTTATTTCAAAGGTGGCCTTGATATTTGGGATTTCTGGTGCCATGAGATCCGGTGAATTCTGTCCCTTGACCACGAATGACGTCGAGGACACTGGCTCGAGACTTATCGTAACTGTTCGTGACACAAAAAATTACTACCCTCGATCATTCGTCATTGAAAATCAGTGCTATGGAACAGTCAAGAAATACATGAGTCTACGACTTAAGGACCCGGGTACTAACAGATTTTTCCTAAGATTCCAAGGAGGAAAATGTACACGTTGATAGGAAAGAACAAAATCACTGAAATTCGAAGAACCATTGCATTATTCCTGAATTTGGAGGAACCTCACAGATATACTGGACACTGTTCTCGCCGCACCTCAGCAACAATCCTAGCTGACTCTGGAGCAGACGTCAGAACCCTAATGAGACACGGTGGATGGCGTTCTGAAGAAGTGGCACGTGGCTATGTTGAAGATTCCATCGAAAGCAAGAGTCGTATTTTCCAACGCATCCACAATTTTGCTGAATCAACAACGTCGATTCCATCAAGCAATATCCAAGAAGATGCAGGGCCAATCATCCATCATACCTCAGGATTTCCTCCCCAACAAGTATGCGTTTTGAACGATCCACCTGTAGTTCTAGGAACTCCGATTCAATATGCCGTGAATGGAAAACAGCAATGTTTAAAGTCAAACTCTATGCTCATACACATTCCAACCAATGAGGAGCAGAACCTGAACACCGATCCTGAGTCAAGTCTTCCAGCTTACGACGGTCAAGACCTTGATGATATTCCAGGAGACTTATTTGATTCGGACTTTGAGGAACAACTACCACAACCACCATCACCACCACCATTACCGCCACCAAAAAAGATGAAGAAAGGAGGAACATTGGAGAAGAAGACGTCAAACAATCCGCTCATACCCATCTTGAACACACTGGCTCTACCATGCCACATTGAAACTGCCTCTGAGTCAAACCGACACTCGAAAAGTCCTTTCAGAAAATCTGTAGCTTACAGAAGCCAAGACCCACGCGTAACATCAGCAGCGAATGTTGACAATATTCCAGAACCCAGATCCAATCTGAAATTTGAGGAACCACCACAGAAAAGGAGGAAAACTGGTACTGCATCACCAAAATCGAATGAAAAAAATGTAGACCCAGAAATGGAGGAATTGTTTGGAGGAATTCCGAAAGAATTCCGCCTCTTGAAGTTGAAGAGATGCAGAATTACCAATCTCACAATCAATTGTAATATTTTCAAAAAAAATGATTGAATATGACAATTAACTACGGAGAATTCTATTCTATTTTCACCGAACGAATATTTTTCTGTATTTCCATTGAGCTGTCGCTTATGGAGCTATTTCTCCAGTTTTGGAATTGTAATTCATTTATGTATTAATTAATTATTGGGTTAATAAATCGATAATTTAAGAAAAAAATGTTGGTGGGATGTTTTTCGGAATTGGCGTGTGTGAGAAACTTTTTTTTTCGTTCATGTGAAAGTGACAGAACAGAATCGCATCACATACGTCATTTATTCATGATTTCGTCATGGATGGAATAGTGCTCATAAACTAGAATCTATTCGCTATTCAGAGGATTTCGTGGTATCCGAGAATTTCGTGGAGCACCTAAGATGTTTACTTCAAGACAAATTGATGAGTTTTTGACTATAGCACCAGACGAGATCTATTTAGGGATGAAAGTGAGTAAGAATGAAATAAATTGACGGAGAACCGACAATTAGTGAATACACATTTTTTCTTATTAATAAATTATTTGTTGATGAACTCATAAGTATTTGAAAATTCCACAAACCTAGAAAAATGTATGATAAGAGTTAATGTTCATATCCTATTTACAGGTTGTCTTGATTATCGGAGCTTCTGGTTGGATGCGAGTGAGAGACTTATTTGATCTCAACGCAAATGACGTCGAGTTCACTAATGGAACACTCAGAGTATCCGTACTTCCGAAGAAAAATAACTATGATCATTCATTCACTGTTAAAAACGAGTATCACCACATTGTGCAGGAATATATCAGTCTCCGACCAGCAGAGCCGGTCGATGGCAAATTCTTTTTGAAATTTGACTGTGGACGATGTCTACGTTGAGCAATGGGAATGAAGACAATCAAGAACGTGCCAAGAGAGATCGCGTTGTTTTTGGGGTTACCAAATCCCGAGGAATCCATGAGACGTCGTTTTCGCATACTTGCTGACGACCTTCCAGCAATGCCCATTCCAGCAAATCAGTGATGACTAAATCTTTTCGTATTTCTCCCCAAATTTTGTTTTCCAATGTTTGCGTTGTGCTTATATGAAAAACGAATAAAACTGTCTTTTTGAATGCAATATTTTTGATGAATTAATGCCAAAGAGGTTATTATTATACTTTGAATTTGCTAATTTATTTATAATTCATTTATTTATTATTCATCTCATTTCTCCCTCATTTTGATTTGTTCATTTGTGTGTTTATTGATACTGAATGGATCTCATGCTCAATTTCATCATGACGTTTCCTCTAACTTCTCACTGGATTTTTCTTTCATTATTAATTTTGTCGAACTTCCCACCAAAAGGGACGAAAAATAGTATGTGCACCTCGGGAGGTAAGGAGGACATCCTGAGGCGAAGCCTCGGGCGAAAATCACACGCGGGTCAGAATGCCCTCCTTTCCTCCCTCGGTGCAGAATGTACTATTTCTTTCTTTCATTTCTACCCATTCCATTGGTAGTAAGCTTCTGAAGGGGATAGAAGGTATTCGGATAAAAGAAACAAATATTTTGAAAAACAAAATTGAAATCGGTTGCGTAGTTTTTAAGTTATCGCACATAAAAGGTTTTCAGAGAAAGTCGAATATCTCGGGAACTACCTATGCGTTTGAGCTTATTTTCAACAGAAAGGATTGTTATCATAAGAGGAAGATTCTATCTACATTTCAAGGTGATATCTCAATTTTTGCACAAGCTAGAGTGATTACAAGGATTTTTAGGAAAAAACAGAAAAACTGAAATATCTCGAAAAAATTGTATGAACGGCCGTATATATTTTGATTGATTCTGATAGAAGACTTTAAAGCAAATATTTGGAAAGAAAAAAATTGACATCGGTTGCGTAGTTTTTAAGATATTGCACATAAAACGTTTTCAGCAAAAGGCAAATATCTCGGAAACTATTTATACGATTAAGCTAATTTTTGATAGAAAGAATTATTATCAAGAAAGAAAGATGCTCTCCAAATTTCAAGTTGATATCTTAATTTTTGTACAAGCTAGAGTGATTACAAGGATTTTTATGAAAAAACAGAAAAACGGAAATATCTCGAAAACTTTGTATCAAGGCGTATATGTTTTGAATGATTCGGATAGAAGGCATCGAGACGAATATTTTGAAAAAAAAATTGAAATCGGTTGACTAGCTTCGAAGATATTAGCGAAAAACCATTTAAAAACGAATAGCTTTTTCTCAAAAACTATTTGATCAATCGGGCTGAACTTTTGCACAGAGTTAGTCATTGTTAAGGTCTATAATCTGACAAAATTTCAGATTTTTTGGGATAAGTTTAGCCAATTAATTACTCATTTTTCCAAAAATTGTCCATCGGAAAGGTGGCGATGGACATTGACACCGACAGACATGGTCGCCAAACTTCGTATTTTTACGTTTCAGACCATTCTACATCATTTCCAATCAAAATGAGAGAATGTGAAAACAGCACGATTACAATGCTTCCATTCGGAAGCGAAACTGACGAATTTCTGATTCCAGGTACGTGGAGCCTGTTTGAGTGCATATAAGCTTTTCTTCAGTAGACAAACAACATCAATATTATCAGGTTTACAACCCTTCGGCAATTCCATATAAATTTCCTCCTCCAAATCAGCATTTAGAAAGGCTGTTTTGATATTGAACTCCAGAATCTCAAGCGCTTTAATCGCAGCAACAGCCAGCATGACTCTGATTGTGTTACGGCGAACCACAGGAGTGAAAGTCTCCTTGTAATAAATTCCTGCACACTGAGAAAAACCTCTCACGACCAATCTTGCATTATAACGCTGCTGAGTACTGTCAGGTGCAGTTTTGATCCGATAAACCCACTTACAGCTTATGACCTCTCGACCCTCTGGTTTCTCAAACAACTCCCAAGTCTTATTCGCTTCTAGAGCATCCAACTCCTCCTGAATAGCTGCCTTCCACTTCGCACCATCTAGTCTTGACAATGCCTCCTCATAAGTACTAGACTCACCAACAGCTGCAGAGAATTCTTCCAAAACACATGCACTAAATGGAAACCTATCAGGTGGAGACAAAACTTGCCTCAAGCTATACGTCGTATTCTGCCTGATACCTCCATGCTCACCAGGTGTTGGAAGATCTCCATCAGTCTGAACTTCTTCCGCATTCACCTCTGGAATTAGAAGCTTCTCCTTTTCTTTCTTCTCCTCAGACTGAACCTTTTCTACATTCACCTTTGGAATAACCAACTCTTTTTTTTTCGTCTTGTCCTCAGCTTTCTCCTCTTCTTCATCAAAAACATACAGACCCACTGGAACATCTGGCTTCACATTCTCAACCTTCTCCTCGTTGAAGACAACATCACAAGTGATAACAAACTTCCCAGTACTCGGATCGAACATCCGATAATTCCTTGAAGTTGACTTAAACCTAACCAAAAACATTTTTTCAGCTTTTGGATCTAACTTTTTCCTCCTCCGTTTTGGAACATGCACAAAACCAGGAGTCCCGAAGGTCTTAACATGTCCCAAAGCTGGCTTACTCAGGAACCACTGTTCATAAGGTGCCGTCTTCGGATTTCTGAAACTTGGCATCCGATTTAAAATATAAACAGTTGTCCTCGCAGCCTCACCCCATAAGCTAGCTCAACAATTGGCACCCAAAAGCATAGTACGAGCCGACTCTATCATGGTGCGATTTTCTCTTTCTATTCTTCCATTTTGCTCTGGGGTATATGCAGCAGACAATTCATGTATAATTCCTTTTTCTCTCTCAAGAAATTACTTACTTCTGAATTAATGAACTCTAAACCCCTATCAGTTCTACGAGCCCGAGGTGTAACCCCTGTAACAGTGTCAATCAGATTAATTCATCCCTTAATTTTCTCAAATGTCTCAGATTTAGATGCAAGAAGATACAAATATCTGAACCCAGTCGCTTCAACAAAAGAATCCATTTATATCCTCCCACTGCTATCGTACTCATTGGCCCATTCAGATCTGCATGAATGTACTCTCCTCTCTGAGAAGACCGAGGATTCCCTGTTGGATGAGAAGTTTGATGAGACTTCCCAACAGCACATTCTTCACAGAAAAAATCCTCCATCTCTCCACAAACTACACCATCAGCGAGTTCATTCTTGATTACATTTTTTATGGCTGCAACATTCACATGCCCCAAAAGTCTATGCCACTACTGCAAACTAACAACCCGAGCTGAGTGCGCCTCTTCAAGTTTTTTAACCTTGAAAAACATCCTTTATTGTTTCATAGTATCTCTGACTCCTACTGCAACCACACGGTCTTGATAGTCCAGCAAGGTACATTGTTGACTCTCTGTTTTCATATAAAACCCTTTATCGGTAACTGCTCCTATTGAAAACAAATTCCTATCTAGACCTGGAACATATTGAACATTTTCAATACTATGTGTCAACCACTCTCCATTTACCCAAGCCTCAATTCTAATTTTCCCATGTCCTTTTATTGACAACCTCTCACCATTAGCAACAACTGCCGATGAACCTGTATCTTGAACCGTCAACTCATTAAACCAATCTCTTCTACCTGTCATGTGAGCTGTAGCCGCAGAATCACTCAACCAGACCTCTGTATATGATGCCAACCTAACATCTTCAATCGAGGCCACAAAAGTACACTCACTCGTCTTCTGATGCTGACCAAAACGACTCTTCCGATTCTTTGAACTTCTAGAACACTCGGTGGCCCAGTGTCCTACCTCTCCACAGCAATTGCACTTCATCGTCTTCTTCAAAGCAGCGACCAACTTATAATCACTCTTACCGTTAGAAACGCGACCAGTTTCTCTCCTATGGCCTGCCACACTCCCCCTCGTAGCAAAAGCCGCCTCAACATTCTCAGTCTGATCTGCCTTATTCAACTGATCCTTTTCCAACCTTAACTCTCCTAGCAATGTCTTCAAACTCTTATTAGACTTGTTATACCAAACTGTCTTGTAATTTTTAAACATTGGAGTAAGAGTGCTAATAATTCGAATCATCTGAAGATTATCTGAAAGTACCTCCTCTTGACTTTCCAACTCTGCCGCTATTTTAGGAACCTTTTTAACATACGCAGTCACACTTTCGCCTTCTACCATTTTTAACGCGAAAAACTCTTCATAAAGTGTCATACCACTCACTGCACTCTTCTTCTCGTGCAAATCAAACAGCGCATCCCATAATTCCCTGAACGTTTTACACTCCACAAACTGCTCCACAATATCTGGCTCCATAGCCCCTATGATCAGCGTCATAGCTCTCCCATCTCGTTTTTGCCACAAATCTCGAGCATCAGTAGTCGCACTAGCTGCAGGCTGCACTTCAGTCCTATTAACATAATTTTTTAATCCATGACCTCTCAAAGCAGCTTCCATTTGAAATTTCCACAAGCGAAAATTTTTGCCATTAAACCGATGTAAAGCTGCATGATTCTGACTGTTCTCCTCTTTGAATATATCCATAACGGCTTCACTCCGCGTGCTCACGCTCCACGACAAAAACCAAAAAAAAATAGAGATTTCATTCTACAAATCTCAAACCAAACTACAACTTCGTACTCTTCACTTCACCTGGGCCCATAGCCTGTTAAATAATGGGTAAAAACCAGTGAATAATATGAACAAACGATATATATTTACTGATGAAAAATATTGTACAAAGCTGCACACTCAGTGCTTGGCAGAATATACACACACAAGCGCCACACACACATAGACGCGCTAACGCAAATATTCAAGTGTCCAGAGTTTCGGCAGTACCGCTCATTCTACCACTCGCATATTTCAGTGCGCAGCGACTCTCAACAATAATGTGACGCCGAGAGTCGCGGAATGTTTTCAAATAGGGAAATGTACTATCACGAATTTGGAGATTCGAAGGAAGAAAAGACAAAGACACTCAGCGATAATCAAAAATGGAGTGGGAAGGCCATCTATTAAAATTGATGAATTCTTGAGAGATGTCGTTCGCCGAAAAGTCCTCGATTTTACGTGGACATCAATATCCAACTGCCAAGGAACTCCATCAAAAATTATGTGAGCATGTAAATGATTTTCCGAACATGAGTTAATCAACTCTGTTTAGATTGTTGAAAAATATGAATTTTCGATATCGAAACATTTCAAGAAAGCCAGTTTTGATGGAGGATCGAACAATTCTAAGCCAGAGATCGGCATTTTTAAAGATGCTGGAAGGATACAGGACAAATAATTGGAAAATTTTCTATGTAGATGAGACATGGTGTGGAGCCAATCACTCGCGATAAACTGGATGGGTAAAAAAAATCGTTCCTGGAGAAAACGATGAGCCCGATGATTTTGATCAATATAGGAGTGGGGTACAATTCATTGATGATTATAGAGGAGGATTCAAGTTGCCATCAGGTACAGAAAAAAGAGTAATTATTCTTCACATTGGGGGGCCAGGACGGTTTTTTGAAGAGGTGCAAAAAATGTTTTATTGGAAAGACGGGCTCCGCAGACTCCTACGATGAAATGAATGCACAACATTATGAAGAATGGTTCTGGGATGTGTTGAAGGATATGCCGAACTATTCGGTTATTATGATTGAGCAAGCTCCGTACCACACGAAAAGAGATCCACAATTTCTCAATCCAAGATCAAGTTGGCGAAAAGATCGGATTATCGAATGGATGGTTGCACGTGGAGTACCATTACCATCGTTCGCATCAACTTTTCATGACCTGACCGAAGTTAATTAATTGACACACTGCAGACCACACCTGTATCCAAAGAAATACCTGCTTGACAGGATAATCGAAGAGGAGACACCTAGAAAAGTAAAATTATTATAGTTGCCTGTTGCCCATTGTGAATTTAATAATGCCATTGAGTACGTCTGGGCAGAAATTAAAAATTCAGTGGCTAAGGAAAATACGACCTTCAAAATTAAAGATGTAGAAAACTTGTGATCTGATAAGACTGATGGTATATCGCCAGAATTATGGATGAAATATATATGCCATGTACAAAATACTGAAGAGCTTCATTGGAGTAAAGAACGTCATTTGTCTGACTCCATGCAATCTTGATTATTAATATGGACGATAAAAGTTCAGACAGTGACTTCTAAAGCGATTCACTTGAGGAGAATTCAATGACACATTGCAGTTGCCAAAATTAAGTACCTAATCATATCCAATTATAGCTATGTCAGTTTTCATATTGAGAATTGTAAAATATTAGGAATTGTAATATATTGCATTTGTTGGTAACCACTCGGTATATCTGCAAATTGTTTACTTCCGTTATATTCCCGTATTTTCAGTTTATTTTTCTTAAACAACTATATCGATTATCAATTAGCAATACTGCAAAGAATGCGTGACATTTTTCCACGTTTATTTTACTTTTATAAATAAAGGAAGCCATTTGCTTTATAAATAAATTTATAGAGTTATTTTACTTTTATCAATAAAGAAGTCTTTCCAACTTCCTTTCCTCGTGTCCTATATATTTTTTTCAGTTCTACTGGTACGGATTTCTCTACGGCATAGTGTACATTCGTTTCGAGAGAGAAGATACAGGGTCCTCTCACCAAAAAAAAACGGGTACTGGGGATTCCTCATGATCACAGTGATAAATACTCCCCACCGGGCGGTCCCTTTCATTTTCCGGTAAGAGTAGAAAAAATGATAACAATTTCCCTGATTTTTCGTCAATACCGACATCCATTGAATTTTAATCATTAAATTTTTCCCTATGTATACATGCAGGCCCCATTTGCCTATTTGTAATAGATCGTGTTATAGCGGACTTTATTCCAGAATTTACCCCTAAATTACCGAAATCCCGTGAATAATACGTGTTTTTAACCTTTTTCCCAATACTCCCAATATCACTGAATATCCCAGCACTCGAAATACTTGCACGTAATACTCCAAAGGTACTCACAAGGATTCCGGGTGATAAGAGTACGCAATTCCGATGGATGAGATTTTCGCTTTATTTTTCCTATCAGGAATGTCGGGCATGTCTGTGACCCTCCGAGATAGTCACTTTTCACGACTTTAATTGTGAAACTTGACTTAAAATGCTAATTATTAAAGTAGATTTAGAGTGTCTCCACGTGTGTAGCTAACGTGGCGAATGATCAATCCAGAGCAGGGTTGGGTCGTCCACTGAAAATCGCGGTTTTCTACGGTATATAGTAGAATACTGGTAATTTACCTCTAAAGGGTAAAAAAAGGTAAATAACTGGGAGAAAACCCCTGAACTTGGATATCAGTGCAGTACCCTTTCTGACTGAATTTTGCCAGGGTTATACCTTGCGAGGGTCATAAGTCACAAGGGTAAATACTCGCGAGGGTCAAATATCGTACGGGTCATATTTCGCAAGGGTCCTGTTTTATGAGGGTTAAACGTCGCAACGGGCCAACCTTGCAAGATTCACACGTCGCGAGAGTTATACCTTGCGAGGATCATGTCTCCCGTTAGACCCTTAAAGATTTTCCTTCCTGCTCATTTTGTTCGGCTATTATAATCGTTGAAACCTTGTGATTGTCCTTCCTGCCTCCCCGGTTGTCGCTTGTTGTCGTTTTATCTTTGAGATTGCCCTACCTACATCTATTGACTGTTCCGATGTTTGACCCTTGCGAGGTATGACCCTTGCGATATTTCATCCTCGCGCGGTATAATCATTGCGATGTTTGACCCTTGCGAGGCATGACCCTTACAAGACTTGCTCATGACACGAGAGCTCAACCCCTCTGTCAACGGGGTTGTTTTTGCGCCAGAACAACTGTGTTGTCTTCAATTAAATACACATTAAATACACATTAAATACACTCCTTGGTAAATTACTTGCTTTTTTATATGTAGAAAATTTGGTAGAACACCGGTGGTATTTTACTTGCCCAACCCTGATCCAGAGTGGCCCCAAGATGGTGGATTATTCGGGGTCAGGCTGGCTTCGTCCTTCTCGAAATTCCCCAAATCCTCCTGACCAATGAGAGTCTGCCACGCCGACACAATTTCCCAGATATAGGGCCGGCTTTGCTCCACAGCGATAACTCCGTTTCTTGTGGGTCAATAACCGCGTAATCTGGGTTATCGACAGTCATGTTGTCATGTTCAGACTTTGACAGATGATTCTGGTGTTTATGGATATTTATCATCACTCCTGCATCAGTTTTCTTCTTACTTTAATTAGAAGAGCTTGATTAGTGGCACTCAGAATATTTCAGTATATCCAAATGGTTCCTGGTCTGGTATTCTCAGCTTATGGTAAAATTCAGCTCATAGCCTCCAGCTGTCATCTGGGCTCTCAGTGGTGTGTTAAAATCATCCTGTCCGGGTTCTTCAACTTTGGCTTCCTCTACTATCACTCCCCAGGAGTTCATAGTGGACCGCATCCCCAGTGTAATCATGGGACTCAGGTGTTGGTGATATGTTGGAACATTTGGCTGTCCAATCTCTCCAGTTCATCATGCCTGCGAGATTTCCGCACACTCGTCAGAGGACAATGAGATGTCAGTCCTTCCTGGTTGTTGATCCATCCAGTTGTCCGGGCTCCAAGGCGTCTTCTTCGGGTTTACATTGCTCTCGCCTTAACTACTTTATTCTCGAATCTAGAGGGAGGAAGGGAGAGGGTCCCACTGATCTTGGCTTATCTAGGTATTATGCTTTGATTATATTTCATACGGATTTTTTGTTCATTTAAGTTGACGAGGAGCGTCCTCGTCACAGCCTAATTACTGAATTTTGTAAACAAGTATTCCGTGCGCCAATCACAAAAAACTCCATTTATTTATAAACCTCGATTCCCTATTTTTTAAATTGTATTTCATTCCGATTGGTGCACGCTTTATTTTATTATTGAATTTTGAATTTAATGGTGTTCGGTGATTTTGAGAATTTTACCATTTTTTTTTCATTAAAACTAGAAGACCTGTAGGAATTTTATTAACGGATTTAGAATCAGTGGAATTTAATTCTTTTAATACGGTTAATTTTATCTCTAGGAGAGCCAGGGTCAAAATTTTGTCGGACTGTGTTATTATTCCATATCTAATTTTGTTCGGTCTAAATTATGTTTGTTGGCGCCAAATATTAGGTGTATTACCTAATTCTCGGCTTTTTTCGACAATTTTGACATTTATTTATAGAAAATTAAAGATTAGATTAGATTAAAGATCTCATCTTGAAAACAATCGCCTTCACTTTGCACGCATTCCTCCCATCTATCGGGCAATTGTCGGATTCCGGCTCGGAAAAAAGATGGTGGCTTTAACTGGATGAAGTCATCAATGCTCTGCCGGAGTTTTTCAGGAGATTGAACCTGGGTATCCACCAGATGATATTATAGCACCTGAAAAGGGTAATAGTCAGAAGGCAAAAGGTCTGGAGAATGCACCGCATGTGGGAGAATTTCCCAGCCCAACATTGAGATAACTTTCATGGTTTCTATTACTGTGTGTGGCCGCGCGTTGTCCTGCAGCAAAATCACTTGCCTCATACCACTACCAGTCGCTTTTCCTCAATAGCATTACTCAATTTCACCAGTTAGTCCTGATAACGCTCAGCAGTGACGGTTTCCTGTTGTTCGAGTATCTCATAATAGATAACATCTTTGGAATCCCACAAACTACACAACAACAATCAAGAAATTGTAATATTCGACCGTGAATATAATTCAATAAATAGTTGTTATCGGCCTTGCGGTAAAAAAAAACATAGAATCTACGCTTTCAAAATTGAAAGATTTTAAGTCGACTTTTCGGTTCCATTTCGGACACCCTCATCAGGACAAAAACTCTTTCAAAACTTTATTCATCTGCAAAAATACATATACAAACCAAAAGAGCCTCTCAAAAAACAATCACTATTCGAAAAATCGTATAAAAAACCATTTCCTTCAGTAAGGTATTTCTTGGTCTTTTATACGATCTTTCGAATATTGATTGTGTTTTGAGGAACTCTTCTGATTGCATATGTTTTTTGCGGGGGGTCATCTGACCACTCAAGCGTAAACAGTGCAGGTTTTGTCGATCCACCAAAAAGTTTATTTTAAAATTACTGTAAAATCTCTGACGTGTATTACTGTTAGCTCACCGGTCAATTTTAATTGTGTTTTATCGTTTGGAGCATTTTTCGAAGATCATTTGCACAGTATTTTCAAGATAATCGTGTTTGCCAGTCGTGGAGTTTTGGAAGGTTATGTTACTGGACTACGCACCAACACAACTATATTTTGCTGGAGTTTAATAACTTTCCGACTTATCAGTGGTGATTAATAGTATGGAATATCGTCTCGGGGTAATGCTCGTAATCTCAGGGTATGTTTAGTCCCGCGGATACACGTTCTGAGGCTTATGGGCTCAAAGCAGCTGACAAGGCTCTTGTCAGTTGTGATCCGCCTATATCGGATCCATTATCTCCAGTTGTGCACCCCTTTGACGACGAGAGTCTGGACGATCTCTCCAGTGACTCTTTTGGCACATATGATTCCAGTTTAAACTGCACTGTGGTCGAGTCATGTACCGCAAGTACCCCCGACTTGTCTAAATCCAAGAGAAGTAAGAAGGGTAGGCCTTCTATTGCAGAGGGCTTCTCCCTCAACACTGACAACCTCCCCAAGTTGGCCCATTTTATCCAGTCGAACAGAGTAGAAAAAAGAGCAGGTGATAAGCTGAGTAACACACTCGGCCTCACGAAAAAATACAGAGCTGATAACCTGTCCAATCCAAACTGCAACGCGTTGAATCAGCGGGTCTCATTCTCCTTTACAAGTGCTTTCTCTACCTCCAGGCCCACATCATCAATGGTCTCTAAGGAAGAAATGGAGAAAATTGTAACCGCCATTGGCGGTTTCGATACAAGTTTGAACACAATTACAGCTGATATTAAAAAAGTGAATAATGACTCAGCTGAATTGAAATTGCTATACACCAACTTGGAGAAACAAACATTAGCTAATGACCAAAAGCATGTTGAGCATTTTAACAAGCTTGAAGAGCGCCTGAATGAACTTGAGGAACAATACAAGGCCCACCCCATGGGCTTCAATGCAGACGAGCTTTGTAACGAGATCAAACAACAAATTGAGTCTCAAGGGCCAAACGTTTTTTCCTCCAACCAAGTGGAGTTACTGGCAAAAATCAAACAAGATCTGGCATCCAAAATTAACAGAGCTTTGGAGGGTCTGGACGTAAATGCGAAAAGCCTGAGGAGGTTGAAAGTTGGTACCAGAGGGCTACCTGTGGAGACGCTCCAAAATCCTCAGGCAACCAAGGACATTCTGACTAGCAAGTTCGGCTGCGAGCTCGGCATCACAGACATCAAGTCATCTGTCGAGCCTCCCGTAGCTTTCTCATCTCTAGCCACCTGGGAGGACAAGATGAGGATGCTTAGAGGTAAAGGAAAAGCTTTTACGGGTACTAAAATATTCATCGAACCTAATCTAACCCTGCGCGAGCAAAGAATCGCAGGTCACCTGAGGGCAATAGCTAGAGAGAAACGAGTGGAGGGATGCAAAGTGAGATTGGCCTTTCAGCGGATTCAGATTGATGGTTCTCGGTATGCCTGGCACGAGTTCAACGCTGAATTAACACCTTACCAGCCTCGCCCACGACCAATAGGTATAGTGGCCAATCAGCCTGCCAATAATATCTGGAAAAATCGAAAATCCAGTTCTATTGCCATATAACCTTTGCCCTCTTCACATTGACCTCTGTCCTTCCAGCCGCCGCACCAAAAAGAAGCGATGCCTACAAACCAGCTACTATCTCGGTAACATATTGGAATGCTAATGGTTCAGGATGGCTGAGGAGCTTCGTAGACTGTACGTCGGAGTGAAATGTGTGCATTAGTGAGACTTGGATCGTGCAGAGCCCTTCTCATCTGTTATCTGCCTGGACGCAATTTAATCAGCTATGGTCTCCAGCAGTCGAGGTCCATACTGCTGGGAGGGGGGGTGGTGGTCTTGTCACATTGGGCGCAACAAGTGGAAGTGTTTGTGACGTTGTGGATATCTCCACTCTGTGGATTTTTTGTACATTTATTGTAAAGGATTTAGGATTAATAGTTGGCTCCGTGTACTTCGGTACCGATGAAGATACAAATCATGTGTTAGACTTGATGGACAAGTTATTACAGGACATTATCGCCAAATTTACTAATATTCTTATCTTGGTAGGAGGGGATTTTAATGGATGGGTAGCTGAGCTTAACCCCTGACCTGAAGAAGCTCTTCTAGGGTCTCATTTATACCCTCAAAGATGTTCGCATCATAAGAAAGTAAACCCCAAGGGCCTTAAGCTCTTGGAGATTATGGAGTCAAACGACTTTCTGCTTCTCAACGGTAGACTATCATATTCTATAGGATAATTTCTTAGTTTTGAGGCTTTCGCGGCCATTATTAATGACTTGGTTGGCTTCCGGATGGATGCCGCGTTGAGTTTCAGCATTGCGCCGACGTTTCGCAAACATTGCAGTCTGCATCTTCAGGGCTATGAGCTCCGATTCTGAGCTCCGATGTGTGGGGGCAGTCCTTATATACCTTCCCTTGTGGTGGTGGGGGAAGGGAAAGGGGGGGGGGAAGTCAGCCAATCATATGTTTTTAATTGATCAGCTGGTCAATTAAAAAAGGATAATTTCTATTGTAAAACTCTACTTTTGGCTGTTCAGACCTGTATGTTGTTTTTCTGTATCTATTCTTTTTTTGTTACTTATTATTGTACCCCCCCCCTCCCCCGCGCTGTAGGGAGTTCCCTATAAAGCACGTATTGGAATAAACAAAAAAATAAAAAAATATATGTATTTTTGCAGATGAATAAAGTTTTGAACGAATTTTTGTCCTGATGAGGGTTTCCGAACCGGAACCGAAATGTTGAATTAAAATCTTTTAATTTTGATAACGTAGATTCCATGTTTTGTTGACCGCAAGGCCGATAACAACTACTTATTGGACACAACAACAATTTTTTTCCGTGAATGTTAGGTTTTGCAGTACTCGTTGACGGTTCCTCCCGATAAACCCATGACTTTCGCCTCTTGGGATTGTCATAAAATATCCACATTTCATCCCCAGTCACAATTTTGTGTAGAAAGTCTTTTTGTTTGAATCTGGTCAGTAGGCACATTGTAATTTCCCAGTGTCGACTTTTGTTTTCTGAGGTAAGATGATGGTGCACCCATCGACCTTCCTTCTGTGTCCTCCGAATTATTTTTAAACGCCTCGAAATAGATGATTGAGTCACTCAGAGAGGATCAGCAAGCTCCTGTTGTGTTTGATAGGGATTTTCATTAAGTAAGTTGTCCAACTCCTCGTTCTCAACATTTTTTGGTTGCCCAGGACGTTCTTCATCCTGGAAATCCAAATATCTATCCCGAAATTTTTTGAACCACTTTTTACATGTACTATAAGATATAGCACTCTATCCCAAGGCCGAACAAATCATTTCTTCTGCTTGTGCAGCAGTTCTTCCAAGTTGGAAGGTGAAAAGAAGGGAGCGCCTTAAGTGCAACTTGTCGAACGACATATATTTTTACTGTTTTTAAAGGTTTTGTTAATCGCACTACAATCGGACTTGAGTGGTTTGATAGCGTACAGATAGCCCTTCAAAACGCCCTTTATTGCGGGGAAATTTTTTAATTCAAATACGTGTTCTAATCAAATTAATCTAGGGACCGAGAATTGAGTCATACACCTAATAAATCAAGCGAGATATTTCCAATAACAAAAGAAAATAATATTTATTTAATGATTCAAATTATTGTTCGAGTCTTTTCAACACAATTGAACATTTCAAGTCAAAATTATCTAATGGAAATAAACGGAATACTTGATAATATAAAAATACGAAGTTTGTGCATTCAAGGCGTCTTTTGAGTCACTACGCTTCCACATTTTTCAAGACGCTATTGTTTGGGTTATTTTGATTCACAAAAATTATTACTGAGGTTGCGAGCTGAATCCAAACCTATTATTCTCGCAAAATTCTCTACATCTTACTTTATTTTTCAGAATAGTTATTATATTTGATCCATTGAAGATCGCTTAGATATAAATGAGTGAAATTTTTACTATTTTTGATTCGCAATTTTAGCGAAAATGGCCAAAATGGCGGCACTGGGGAAGCGAATGACACTCCGTGTTTTCCTCGGATTTTCCTAATAATTCAATTATTTAATCGCGAAGTATTATCCGGAAACCCCCTCTACTGGGTTCCCACTTTGTCGTAGTGAGGGGGCTCGGT
>NW_021680664.1:0-22009 GCF_001412515.2 Diachasma alloeum
CCCAAAGTTAGCTCACACTATATAGAAGTAATTCTCATTCCTCCGTTTTTAATCTATGAGCGCCATCTCCCATGTATATCATCAACTGACTTCGTCGATAGGGAAGACTAAGTTGACAATATCACTACGTTTCACCCTCTTGTATTTACGTGTGTGTTCAGTTGCCGAAGTTACCAGATCTGTGGTCAGTTGCGGATGTGTTCAGTTGACTGTGTCCAGTTGCACCCATCCCACATTTTAGACTCCCTTGTATATTACGTCACAAATTCCATGACTCCCCCCCCCTGCCGCTGTTATTGTGATTTAAAAATTTATAAAAGTGTTTTACCACTTCGCTACTAAATTGAATCTTTATGCGATGCCCTTCAAACACTTCGTAACTCATTAAATTTTTGACATCACAGCATTCTGATATTCCTCTCCATCAATCTGTGAGATAATTTTAGAAACTGGTGAAATCCCAGTTTCTTTCGTGAGAAAAAGCGAACGCGAACCCAAATTTCATTTGCGATTTTCTGGAGTGAAAATGGAAAGAATATAGTGTGATAGCACAAATTGAGCAACTGCCTCCCTCCATTCATCACGAAATGTCACAAACTACAGATCCCCCTCGCGGCCGCCAGTCGTGTAACCTCATATTTGAATGGCCTCTCTTGAAGTCTTATTTCCTCTGACAATTTTCATGAAAATATTTCAAACAGAAGCTTTACCTGATCCGGAACAACTGGGGTCGACCAAAATATACTCCACATCTCCACAAGTTTCAGGAGTTAGTATCAATGCATCGAGATTAAGTGTTTGGACGCAATCCGCATTAGCATTGTTGACCATCTCGCATAGGACTTGATAGCGACGCTCGTTTCTTTCAACTGATAAGACCTTTCTGAAAGAAATTAATACGGTGATTATTCATGGTCAACTCGGAACAACAAAGAACAATTTCGAGATCCGTAAATTGGAAAAATGGGGGTTATGGGTAAAAAAGTCAATTATTTTTCCTGCAATGTAAATTGAAGAACTAGAGGCCTTTACTTTGACAGTGTGAAATCCGACGTCTGACACGTCGGATTAAATATTATTTTAATATGTGCAACTCAAAGAATGTTGTAAAATTGAGCATCATCAGCAAGGTAAGTGTTCTGACGGGTGTTACAGGAGTCCGACTTTCAAAAGAGAAGACGTTTGACTATTTTGGAACATTGTCAATGATAATACCAACACAGTTTTAGTCGTACAAAACCATGAGAATGCTGATCTAAGCATTCTAGGGACTGAAGCGTCTCTGAGGCCCTTCGGTAAGACAGAGTACGGTGGGAAGCCAAAGCGATGGAACGGCAGTCTTAACCTAAAATGTAGATCCGCGCATACCGAAGTAGATATATAGCACCGGTTCTGGGTCAACGATTTGGGAAGGGTCACGTGGCTAATTAATTGACCAATTAATTAATTAATACGAGGGGTTAATTCGCGGGTTCTGGGCCAAAGATTTGGGAAGCGTCACGAAGGTCAGTTGGCGAGGTGTCCGAGAGTCTCCCGTGAGTGGGTGGTGGGTGGCTAATTAATTGATCAATTAATTAATTGATTCGCGGAATTAATTCGCAGGGTTAATTCGCAGGTTCTGTGTCAACGATTTGGGAAGGGTCACGAGGGCCTCCCGTGAGTGGGTGGTGGGTGGCTAATTAATTGATCAGTTGATTAATTAATTCGCGGAATTAATTCGCCAGGTGAATTTTGCGGGTTCTGGGCCGGCGATTTGGGAAGGGTCACGAGGGTCAGTTGGCGGGGTCTCCCGTGAGTGGGTGATGGGTGACTAATTGATTGGTCAGTTAACTAATTAATTAATTAGTCGATTAGCGTATTTAATTCGCGGGATTAGTTCGCGGGGTAACTTGCGGATTTTCCACCTCGACCGCTTTGGGGAGGGTCATAAGGGTCTGTGGACCAGGTGTCTGCGGAGCTGCTATAAGTGAGTAATTGCTTAATTAATTAATTAATTGACCAATTGATTAATCAATTAATCACGGATTCTGCAGCTCGAGCAGTTTTGAGATGGGGCATGAGGATCATAAGGGTCCTGAGGATCATAAGGGTTCACAAGCATCATAAGGGTGAGGGGTATTTTCAAAGGAAAAAAAAGAAAAAAACAATTGACTGTTAAAAATATTTTGTATTTATATAAAAAAAAGATACATAATATTTTTACAATCATTTTTCACACTGTTCACTAGAAATATTTATTATAAATATTTTTATAAACCTATGTTTTTTTCATACTTGGTCGGCATGATCTTGTTATGCCGGCAAGTATCACACCCACATACACACCTTATCGCGCCTCATGCCTAACATTGGGGGCCCAAAACAAAGAAGAAGAGCCCTACTGTCGTCGGTGGTCACGTCAGTGCTCACCTACGGCATTTCCATATGGACTGATACATTGAAACTGCAGGAATCACGGCGGAAAGTGGCGCTAGTCTATCGACTGAGTGCTTTGCGAGTCACGAGCGCCTATCGTGCGGTATCCGAAGACGCAGTGTGCGTCATAGCCGGGATGCGCCCCATAGAATAATTGGTCGAAGAACGAAGGTCATTGTATCAGCGGAAGAATTCTGAGACACTGAGCGCAGCAGAAGAGAGGCGAAAAAGTCTGCAGCAATGGCAGGAGAAGTGGAACAGTTCGTCGAAGGGAAGATGGACTCACCGGTTGATCCCACAGGTGAGTGCTTGGTTGAACGGTACACATGGTGAGTAGGATGGCTCATAATAGATAAGAATTAAAAATTCAACTTTTTTAGAGTTGAAACAAATGGTCCAGGGAACTGTGAGGCTGTGTGATTTTTTACGATTTTTTAATTCAATTTTGCAGTAGCGCATGGCATTTCAAGTTTGACTAAAATATCTGACCTACTGCCAGTCAATGGTTATATAACTTGGGTAAAAGTTAAATATCCTTGATTACGGTCCGGTGCTAGGTTGTAAAAATGATAGAGGATGGTTCTTCGGATCTGTTCAGGTAGAGAATGCAGCGACTAGTATAGGCCCGTCACTATTGCACCCATAGCGAGGAGGTCGGAAATACATGCGTTTTCTGGGGAGCAATAGAAACCCAACTATACGACTGCCCTGTGCGAGACAGAGACGCTCGCAGTTGTCCCTGTCACACAGAACGATGTGCTCCATGAATATTAATAATAATAACACGATATCTATGAGTCGTGGAAACATGAATCGGAAACATTATTCTTCATCAGAACATTTAATGCTGCATGTCTCGTCAACTTTTCAGTAGTTCTCAATATATTTTGGCCGGTATAAAAATGGTTATTTATTGTTCATTTGTTTCCCGAAGCCTAAAAATGTAAAATCGGTCCAAGGTACCTACTTTTTAAGCTATGGATTTTTTTTCAATGTATAGAATAACAATTACATTCCACTTTTTGCTAATTCGATTCGAAGATGTCTTAATTTATTTTTTCTTTAATGAAAAATTACACTAGTCTCATGAAAAACTATGAAAAATCATTCCTCAAAGAATTTTCAGAACTTTTTTAGTTTTTTAATTTTTATAAAAAAGTTTTATTCTGTCAAAAATTCATTAATTATTGCATTTCAAAATAAATTAGGCTTTATTGGAGTCGAATTTGCAAAAAGCTGATTTTAATTGTTTTTCGACAAATTTGTTAAAAAAATTTGATGAAAAAAAAATCCATAGCTCAAAAATTGGGTACACTGGACCGATTTTTCGATTTCAAACGTCTGGGGGACAAATCAAGTGATTTCTTGGATTAACAAATTTTTTGCACTAATTTTTCGTTTCTACGAATGAACTTTCTCCTCTATGGAAATGGTCATTTGAATATCCTGGGACTCTTGAAGCTCACAGGGTCTCCCCTTAATGGTAGGGCAACGTAAAGTCTAAAATATATCCTCAGAGTGGAAGACTTTCAAATTTCTGTTGGCGTATTTACTTCTAAAATGAATCTCCGTATTTTGGCATTTACATGTCACTCTGATTCCTGTGACTCAGGGGTCGCCAATAAACTGGACTTCCAATGACGCCCACTAGCTCAAACTCAGGAATTGTCTTCATAAAGGAGCTCACAAATGACTTAGCTTCCAAGAACCTTAATGAATGGGGCTGAATTGACGATTTGTGGAAACAAAACCCTTGAACCCTCCTCCCTAATTTGCTTATGACTATCTTGTCCAATATTCATCTGGCAATTGAATATTTTCTGACCATTTCCTGAACTGTTCTAATGGTCACTCAGTGAACGACTTCCAAAGAGCTAGCATCGCAAGAATCTTTGTCCTTCCGCTTGTGTTACAATATTAACGAACGAACTTTCAGTGCCTGTGGTCGTGTGTCAATAATATCCGCCAATTATTTAGAGAAAAAAAAGTGCAAAAATGCCAATGACACGACTAGATTCCGAAATCTCATTCATTGGTCACGCAAAATCAGACATTCAGGGTAATCAGTTACCATCAAAACGCCATGTTTTGGAGTGTTTTTTTCAATATACGCGACATGCCACTCCGATATTGAGTCCTCGCGAAGCAGCCAGATGCGTTATTCGCAAGTGTGTCATATTTTGGCACTATGAGGAAATCCCAACCATCACGGAGGGAAATGCGATTACTAAATTTGAGAAGTTACTGAATGATTATAAAAAAATTCGCAAGAACGGTCCGGGGCGTCTGGAGAAATACGAAAACGCTCAAAGTGCAGCGATTGGTTTCATGTACGAGTTAGATGAGTTGTTCGATATCGCACATCAGAAACAAGTGAATGTGATGAAAAATGAAACCGTAAGAACTTTGTTGGATCTCCACCGTGGGAAGAGAAGACAGGGTTACTTGGACCAAATCATCGACACAGCTAACTGGATCCCTCCCTGTGAAGAAGAAAATGAAATGTATAGCCCAAAGAACTTCAAAAAGGTAAATAATTTATTTCCCTTTTTTTTTCATTTTCACAGTGATGAGTAGTTCTGATTGCGGGGAGACTACTATAAATTTCAGAAATCCCAGGACATTCAAGTGACATTTTTCAGAAGTTGAATCCTTGTTTCAAAATGATAAAAAAATATGTAGAATAACAATTACAATCCACTTTTTGCAAATTCAACTCCAAAATAGTTTAACTGATTTNTAACGAACGAACTTTCAGTGCCTGTGGTCGTGTGTCAATAATATCCGCCAATTATTTAGAGAAAAAAAAGTGCAAAAATGCCAATGACACGACTAGATTCCGAAATCTCATTCATTGGTCACGCAAAATCAGACATTCAGGGTAATCAGTTACCATCAAAACGCCATGTTTTGGAGTGTTTTTTTCAATATACGCGACATGCCACTCCGATATTGAGTCCTCGCGAAGCAGCCAGATGCGTTATTCGCAAGTGTGTCATATTTTGGCACTATGAGGAAATCCCAACCATCACGGAGGGAAATGCGATTACTAAATTTGAGAAGTTACTGAATGATTATAAAAAAATTCGCAAGAACGGTCCGGGGCGTCTGGAGAAATACGAAAACGCTCAAAGTGCAGCGATTGGTTTCATGTACGAGTTAGATGAGTTGTTCGATATCGCACATCAGAAACAAGTGAATGTGATGAAAAATGAAACCGTAAGAACTTTGTTGGATCTCCACCGTGGGAAGAGAAGACAGGGTTACTTGGACCAAATCATCGACACAGCTAACTGGATCCCTCCCTGTGAAGAAGAAAATGAAATGTATAGCCCAAAGAACTTCAAAAAGGTAAATAATTTATTTCCCTTTTTTTTTCATTTTCACAGTGATGAGTAGTTCTGATTGCGGGGAGACTACTATAAATTTCAGAAATCCCAGGACATTCAAGTGACATTTTTCAGAAGTTGAATCCTTGTTTCAAAATGATAAAAAAATATGTAGAATAACAATTACAATCCACTTTTTGCAAATTCAACTCCAAAATAGTTTAACTGATTTTGCCTTCAACGAAAAATGACAATAGTTGCATAAAATACTATGAGAAATAATTTTCAATGAATTTTCAAAACATTTGTCGTATTATCTTGTTTTATTCCTTTGTTTTCTTCAAATAAATGAATTGATTATTGCATTAAACATTGAGTAAAGACTAATTAAGCTACTTCGAAGTGGAATTAGCAAATAATGGACTGCTACTGATATTCAGCACATTTTACGGAAAATTAAAAAAAAACTCCCATTACTCGATTATTGGGTAGACTGGACTGATTTTTCAATTTCATGCGTCTGGGGGACAGATTAACAATAAATGATATTTCTTCTTTCCGCACTAATTCTTTGTTTCCACACCGCTGAAACAAGGATTTAATTCATAAAAAATGTCACTTGTCTTAAATAAATGGAAATTTCTTCAAACGATCCAGCCGATCGGCAATTGCTGCAGGCGTACCATGGGGAACATATCTGAGTGATATCAAGCGCCGTCCCCTCAAAGTCTTTCTACCCTCAATTTTAACTCATGAATTTTCCCAATTTTTACTAATGAATTCTCATTATTTTGCAGACGAGTGTAGCGGGATTCTTGCGAATTATAGCAATTATTAGTGGGATGAGGAAGATCTCGATGAGCTGTTTCTGTACTTTGAAGATGAAGAAGAAGCTGATGGAGATTTCCGCTCGTTCGTGCAGCCCAGCAAGGCAAAGAAAATAAAGATCCTGACTGCGGACCTTACTGCTGTGTTGGATCGAGCCAAAGTCAGCGACTGCATGTCTGCACGGATTCTAGCGTCTGCCCTCATGTCAGCTGGCGTCACTCGAAGAAGGTTCATCTAAGTCGTGAAACGGTCGGTAGGAACAGACGGACCCAACGTAAATCTGAGTGACGTCATAAAAGACGATATCATAAATAACTCCCCCAGTTTCACGACCGTTCATTGGGATGGTAAACTACTACCAGCCATAGACAGCAAATTCAACAAAGTCGACCGACTCCCCATTCTTGTATCGGGTATCGAAGGAGACGAATTGTTAGGAGTGCCGAAGCTGGACCGAGGAAGTGGCTAAGAGCAGGCAAATGCCATCTTTACGTGCCTGGACGAATGGGGACTTGTCAATGAAGTCTGTGCCATGGTATTTGATACCACTTCCACCAACACAGGCAGCGCAAATGGCGCCTGTGTTTTACTGGAGAAGTTATTGGGAAGAAATCTTCTATATCTTCTATATTCTTCTATATCTTGCGTGCCGGCATCACATTTTTGAGTTACTCCTCAAATCTGCCTTTGAAATTTCGATAGGGCCATGTTCTGGGCCAGAAATTCCCATTTTTAAGAGATTTCAAGGGTAGTGGATGGACATCGAAAGAAGTAAATTTTCTCCAGGAGTGCGAGATACTGATCCCAAGCCGCAGTTGAGAATGAGGCGAAAGATGCCCGTGCTTTCGCATATTTCCAATTAGAGGTAGGTAGTAAAGGATTCGACGGTATTTATTATGGCAAAATCATTTTCCTTTACCGTATTAAATTACGAAACTCAATCCCTTCTTTATGTATCACTCCATAGATCAACAACAGCCGGAAGAACTACAAAGAGTTTCTGGAACTCGTCATCATATTCTTGGGCGGAAATCTTCCGGATGGTAATCGCTTCAGAGCTCTTGGCCCCATTCATCATGCAAGGTGGATGGCGAAAGCGATTTATTCGCTAAAAATTTATCTATTCAGAGACCAATCTCGATTGACGTCCCATGAGACATCAGGTTTGAGGAAAATTTGTATTTTTATTGTTCTTCTGTACCAGAAGAGCAGGTTTACATCTTCCGATGCAATTGAAGCTCCCAACAATGACTTGCAATTATTGAAAAAGTTGACTACGGATAATTCAGCATTGTCAGGAGTTTATGAAACTGTATTTGATAAATTTGCGAACCATCTCTGGTACTTATCACAAGAACTCATCGCTTTTGCATTCTTCGACGACAATGTCAATATAGATATGAAAAGGAGAATGTGCGATGCTATTAAATCTCGCTCCCCATTTCAAGATGATCGGAAGAGGAGAAAATCAGGGGTTAAGGGTCGAAAATTTAGCCAAGAGTTGATTCTAGATCAATTTGTGACGCAAAACACAATTAAATTCTTCGAAATCTTAAATATACCCCATACTTTTTTGGATATCGATCCAATGAAGTGGGGACAAAGAGAAGATTATGGGAATGCTTTAAAAACTGTGAGATCTCTCCTAGTGACAAACGACGTAGCTGAGAGAAGCGTATCTCTCGTGAGTGAATACAATGATTTGCTCACGAAAGATGAAAACTCTAAATAAGATGCAATGCTCGTGGTCAGAAAATTGTGGGCATTGACATCTGGCTACACCAGGGAGGAATTACAGTTTTCATTAGAGAACTATCTGAAGAACACAGCCTAATGAAAAATTCATATTGACCTGAGCAATCTCGGTTCATGTCGATTTCAGTATGCTTCAAGTTTTTGAACAATATCTCGAAATCTAAAGGAAATCACGTAATTTTCGTAAACATCTTTCTTTTAGACCTTGCTCCGCTCTACAAAAAAGGTTATTATAAAAAGTTCAATATATCCAATAGATTCCGAGATTATTGTATGAACACTCAAGAGGAATCTAAGTCGACTTGGGCCGATTGACCACTTCGCTATTGAAATTTGTCTCCGAGATCCTCTTCTCAATTAACTATACATATTCGATACTCATTGAAAAGCTCATCAAAAGAGCCTCTGAACAGCGTTTAACGTATTTAATTCCCATGATGATTCATTAGGTAACAAGAATTCGAATAATTTGATTTTATTTGTGAGCAAATATCATCTATCTATTACAAGTGCTTTACAATTTCTATTGCATTTTTGTTGTTATGTGTAATTTTATGAATTTTTTACTATATAGAGGAGAATTAAAGTTAAATTGAAAGTATTCTTTTCGGATAATGAACGAAAACCTTTAAATTTGATGCCTCTCGTTGCATTTCAATAGAATGCTATTTAAAACAAGCAGGGGTTCGAGCCTTTTTGGCCGAAGCCATCTGACCGTTACTTCATGTGTTATAACTCTTTTTCTTTCTTCCATTCCTACCAATTCCATTGGTATTAAACTTCTGAATGGATCTGTAGTAATTCTATTAAGGAAAGAAAAAAAATGGAAACACCAAACCCGCTCAGAGTAGATATCAACAATGTCAGTGAAAATAACTGCCTCCTGATGAAAAAACAGACAAACGGAAATATCTCGAAAACTTTGTATGAACGGGTACATATGTTTTGATTGATTCGGATAGAAGGCATCGAAACAAATATTTTGAGAAAAAAATTGAAATCGGCTGCGTAGCTTTTAAGCTATTGCACATAAAATGTTTTCAGAGAAAGGCGAATATCTCGGAAGCTACCCATGTGATTGAGCTTATTTTCAATAGGAAGGATTGTTATCATGAGAGGAAGATTCTGTACAAATTTCAAGTTGATATCTCAATTTTTGCACAAGCTCGAGTGATTACAAGGATTTTTATGAAAAAACAGAAAAACGGAAATATCTCGAAAACTTTGTATGAACGGCCGTATATGTTTTGATTGATTTTAATAGAAGGCATCGAAGCAAATATTTGAAAAAAAAAATTGAAATCGGTTGCGTAGTTTTAAGATATTGCACATAAAAGGTTTTCAGAGAAAGTCAAATATCTCGGAAACTACTCATGCGATTAAGCTCATTTTCAATAGGAAGGATTATTATCACGAGAGGAAGATTCTTTCCAAATTTCAAGTTGATATCTCAATTTTTCTACAAGCTAGAGTAATTACAAGAATTTTTATGAAAAACAGAAAAACGGAAATATCTCGAAAACTTTGTATGGACGGGTATATGTTTTGATTCCTTCGGATAGAAGGCATCGGAACGAATATTTTGAAAAAAAATTGGAATCGGTTGACTAGCTTCGAAGATATTAGCGAAAAATGATGCAAAAAGGAGTAGCTTTTTCTCAAAAACTATTTGATTAATCGGGCTGAACTTCTGCACAGAGTTAGTCCTTGTTAAGGTTTATAATCTGACAAAATTTCAGATTTTTTGGAATAAGTTTAGCCAATTAATTACTCAATTGTCCAAAAATTGACCACCGGAAAGGTGGCGATGGACATTGACACCGACAGACATGGTCGCCAAACTTCGTATTTTTACGTTTCAGACCATTCTACATAATTTCCAATCAAAATTAGAAAATGTGAAAACAGCACGATTACAATGCTTCCATTCGGAAGCAAAAAAAACCATTGGAAACTAATATTAATACTATTAAATATCAACGATACATGAAAATTATATTAATGGCATGATACTATTTAGAATTAAGCTATTTCTTCTATTCAAATTTTGTTGAAATTGCCGTAAATTGATCGATTCAATCATGTAAATTTTGAAATAAAAAAATTTGTAACTATAACATTTATATGTAAGAAATAAAAACATGTACGGTCAGCAGACGCGCGGGTTGAAAGGTAGGTCCCTTTCTTAAAAGGGTCAGTACCTCAGGTACAATTTTTTTGCCTGGGTTCAATGTCAGTTTAAACGACCGTTGTGGAAGCACCGGATAAGCCGGACACCTGTCCTTGGACGAAAATTTATCAAGTTTCTTTCGCAGTTTACTCGGCATTGGATTTATTGTAATTTTTTTTTCCTTCCCAAACGAATGTCAAATAGTTTGTTAATCATTCTATCAAATCTAGACGAATAATGGATGCTCCGTAGGGCTCGTAGAGGCGTCTGAAGATCTCTAAATCTCGCATAAATCCGGATTTTTATTTCAATAACAAATAGCTATTTTGCAGAGAAAATTTTTTTTATGTATTCCTTACCTCCCTTTCAGAAAGTCTACAAAGGGTGATAGCGATAAATTGACTAATTGAGTATTAAAAAAATGATTATCACATTCTCTCTGTGAGAACGTGTAAAAGTGCATAGCAAATTGAACTGCTATGCGCCAGTACAAAAATAATTTTAAAAATTTGAAAAAATTCCTATGGGTTCATCATTATTTTAGTTACCACATTCAGAATAAAAAGAATCGAAATTCGATTTTTTCAACGCTTGAGCGATCCTAGACTGATCATTGATAATTATTATTGATACTGACAGACAGGTCATCCGGTTTGCATACATTCGACTTGATCAAGTTCGGATCCATTCGTCCTGATCAAATCCGGATAGGTCAGAGGCATTACATGCCTAATCAAGACCGGATCCATAAACTTGATCAATACCTTATCAGTGGTCAGGTCTGACCTAATCGAAACTTGATCAAGACCTGACCGGAATTTCCACTCGGGAATTGCTAATAGAGGAACCGCCTGTACCGGCATGGGTTTTCTGTGGTTTCCCATGCTACTCCTATGTTCTATAGGGATGCGAATGCGGGACAGTGTAGAATCCATAGCCGCATGCATAGAGTTGGATAGAGTCCCGAAATGAGACCCGAAAAGGGAACTCAAAAGACCTTTCAAAAAAAAAAGCTTGGGGTAAGAATTCCCCATAATGAATCAAAGTAAGAATGCTGTGAAATGGTCATGACTTGAGCATGAACAGTTGGCGATAAAGGGAGAATTTCTTGCCTCAAGAAATCGTTTATTTCGTGACAAAAAATGAGAAAATTACTAAAAATACTAAAAGCTCCGATGCGGTGAATCATGGTTCAGAGACTATTATATTGAATTAATGCAGAATTTATACAGAGGAGAACCTTCAGATATTTCTAAAATATAACTGTCATTTGCTCTTAATCGCAATGAGTTCGAAGGAAAGCAATAACAGCTTTTCCTTCTCTCAAACTTACTTCGTCTCTTCAGGAATTTCATCCAATTTTTAAAAAAAATTATTTTTTTATTCAGTTTCATCCTCCGTTAACCCGAACAGCACCGATTTCTTATCTGAAACCTACCGTGAATTGATCGAATACGCATGCGATGTTCTCCAGTCAAGAAATTATTTTCGCCATATGTCTTTTATTTCTTTCGCCGTATGACTTTCACCAGGGTACAATTGTCCTGTTTGCTTCTCCCGTATATAATAATCTACTATTTTCAACGTCCCGACCCAAAGGAAGGAAATCATTGTAATGACCCTAAAGATCGAATGTGGAAATTTCATGATTTCTTCGCTTTCTCTGATGATTGAAAGCTCACCTGAGCTTTTTTATAGCATTTTTCTTGCACTACTAACTGGGTCAGTAAGTTCGCCGCGTTTCTCAGCAACCGAAAAAATTTTTGTCGTGTTTCTCGATTTTTTGTTTAGTCGGTAAAACCAGTGACAACGCCATTGGCGAGGTACGAGGCTAATATTTTTGAGTTTCTTAAAATACCGTAAATCGTATCACATGATGTAATAGTATATTGTCACCAGGCGATGAAAGTTTTTTATGACGAATGTGGCGTTATAATCCGAGTCCAAGGCGAGGATTTTAATCACACGAGTCAGACAATTATAATAATATAGTATACATAATATAATATTTTATACCCCGAGTACCGAAATCCGCGTTCTAACCGATCAAAGTGAAGTTAAAATTCGCAGTTGATCTGTCCTCGGGACATAATATACTATTTTTTATGATCTTTATGTGTCCAACACTGTCTTCGTCAGTTGGAATAAAATAAAACATTCTATAGTAACCGAAAATTCCAAGCTTTTCGAAATAATGTAAAAATGTAAAAGACCCGTTGAGGTAATTTGCGTAAATTACGTCGGTAAAAAACGGTGTAATTTACCAACGTAATTTACACGCCCAACCCTTTGCTTTGATGCTTAGGCGGTCGGGGCTCCGATCCGAGCCGGGGTGGATTTTTTTATTTCTCTTCGCAGGGGTCAGATCTTCGACCTGGTGACTAGGGTTCGGATTCCGGTTGAGAAGGCGCCTTAACTTCTGTAAAGGGGCTCATCTGGGTCAACTTCTCCCGAGAGCGCTCGGCTTACCTCGGCTCTCGGCGAGCGAGTGGTTCCTAATAGAGTAACCGACTGTACCGACGCTGGTTTTGTGTGGTTCCCTGCATTTTCTCCGTTCGTGAGGAGACAAATGCGGTGCAATGCATAAAATCGGCTACAGCTGCACGGTTAGGCAGGGGGGTAGTTCGCTGAATAAACCCAAATAGGGTTTCCGGCGTAAATAAAAAACTATATATTTCGACTGAATTTAAATTATATGAGAAAACTTGGCGTAACGTAGAGAAAAATTGGCACTTGCCCCTAACAGAGTTTATGCATAAAGTCATCTGGAATAGAAGAAGAAGGCAGAGTTGACTATAATGATATGCAATCGTCTTCCTTTCTACATTTTGAGAATGTATGTTTTTTTTATCAGTATATAATGAGAATAGTGGTATCATTTTGAAAGCTGAAATGTCATACAGCTATTATATTTTATTTCTGAAAATTTCAAATATCATTTTTTTATAAGTAGGGTATCTTGCGCTCTCCGCGTGCTGTGAATATACCCATTGGACCTTATAGTTTCTTTTCTATAAAAAAAGACATTAATTTCTCATGAATGCGTGAGGAATTCTTGAAATACATTGTGTACGCCTGTGGTTGTAATTGGTAAACTATTGAAATTTCCCAATTATCCAGCCCAGAGACGAAAATATGATTTGCAACAGAAAAGAAAAAATTTTGGAATCGATAATTGAGAGTAAAGAGTGATGTAGTCAATATACATGATTTCTAAATTTACACTACTTTTTCGTTAGTGTTTGTTCAGAATGTTCTCGTTTTTTAACATTTAAAATTCCGCTGCTATACTTAGCTGTAGAAATAGTTATAGTTATCAATTTATAAGTATACCTATATCAATATTCATAACTATAGATTATAGTCAATAGTATAATTAATTCAACTCTATTCATATAGTTATGGCTATATTAATACCTATGAAAAGAGTTAAATTATAGCCGAAAAGATCGGGGACAGAAAACGTTACATGGATTTTTTTTAATGATATTGTGTCTGTCCATTATTTCCCAGCATCGCAACAAAACTAATGAATTCATTCTTCCGGAAGGAGCGGAATTGGCTAAGAATTTCGATAACTCTATAATAATCAGTTGAACACTTTAAAGATTCTTAATTACCCTCTGTTTTGAAGTATCGCTGCCAAATGCGTTGTCTTCATCCCAGGTGCAGCACACATGTCGAGCACAACAGAGCATGGCTTAGGATTCAATAAATAAGCAGGTAAGCAGCTGGCCTGCAAAGTAATACAAAGTATATCGTTCATTACAACGTTTAATATCAGGTAAGATGAAGAGAAGAGAATTCCTATGAATAATCATCTTCATCATCCAGGGAGCTTATCTACAAAAATTTCAAGCAATAAGTAATGCAATCAATAGATTCACTGATTCTCACTGGAATATTTGGATTTGATCGAAAGAAAATCCAATGAAGAAATTAATTAAAAGCGAAGGTGATATTGCCTATTAAGGCCCGGATGGATTATCTTTCAAACGTTGATCATCTCGATTGTTTTTCCATCTTCATAATCTAAAATATATCACAATTTCCATTGGATTTTACATCACGCAGGAGTCCCTAAAAATTATGATTTTATAATAGAAAAAAATAGAAAAAAAATTGAACATTTTCAAAGAGTGTTTTTAATAAGAATTAAGAAATAATCCCTGCAGAGAGGAAATAGTGAATGGATAATTTATCATAGTAATTAACGATCTGACAGCCATGGAATACTGTGACAAATGACGACCTAACAGCCATTAGATGCATCAAATTATTAATTTGCCATTTCCTCCCAATCAAGTTTAACTCATCCCAATATTATTCAAAAACTCTCTCTGAAAATGTTCAATTTTTTTTCAACGTTTTTTTGATTGTACAATCATAGTTTTTGAAGACTCTAGGGCTATGTAAAACTAAATAGCAATTGAAGATCATTTCAGATTATCAAAATTAAAAAAAATAACAAAGATCACGTTCGAAAGATAATCCACCCGGGCCTTAAGAAAGAAATACTTCACCTATTTTTCAATAAAGGATATTTTCAATTGAACATGTCTATTCAAACAATTGCGGAAAAAAAGAAAAATTACACTAAAGAATTTTAATAGAAATCCAATACAATTTCCTAGCCGTCGCGTTGGGCTTTCCTACAAATTTTGTTGTTGTATCTGCAGCTGAGAAATTTCATGGCAAAAAATGTCTTTTGACATTCAGTCTCACCTTGTCCTGCAACACAATAGCCCCACATTGATACCCAGGATGATTATAGAAATGCGTTCCCGAAGGAAAAGCAAACAACTCATCAATATGAAAATCCTGGATGAATGCCGGGTAAGGCCAGTTTTCCAGATTCTTCACAAACTCTAGAAACTCTCCATACGTCTTGGGTTTAGGCAAAAGCTCATATCCATCCCCCTTGAACCCCTCTATCGCATCATCAACGCTCTTCACCAGTGTATTAATCCGAACATACCTCGGTTTCTGAGCTGTAAAAAACAAGAAAGGGCTCCCAGGATTAGATGTTCTCGTCGGGATGGGAATGAAAACACAAAAACTAATATCAATACTATTTTATTCTCACATTGATCGATAATATCAAATCATTTACATGACTTCTATTATACATGGGTGAATACTGTGTATAATCACAAAAGATATTAGATAAAGAATGGATTTGACATGAAAGCAATAATTTCTAAATTAATCACTGGAACAAAATGAAAGGAATTTTCGATTCAGGCACTCAAGGGAAGAACGAGATTAATCAACTTCACTTGAAGATCAGTTCTTGATGAATATCTTCAGATCTGAGAAACATAGTGCCATTTTAGGAATATTTTTTATGGAAAAATTTGATCCGTAAAAAATCCACAGAAAAATCTAATGCATTGGCTAGAATATTCGACTGAATTTCTATTGAAAATTCTATCGCCGATTGTTCCACGCTTTTTTTTCAAGAAAATAGTTTTATAGAAAAATCTGACTATTGTACCAATTTTTCTAGAAATCATTCTTATAACCACTGTAAGCTATTTATACTAATTATTCCATGTTTTTCCCTGATTGTTTTCCGTTAGTCATTGAAAAATTGAAGTTTAAAAAATCAAGTGGAGGCCTTTTAATACAAAATATTTTATATTCTATTAAATATTTTTTATAAGTCAGTAAAAATGCATAAATACTCAATAGAATCGCAAAAATATAATGGAACTTCCTAACGGATGCGCTATTTCTTTTGATTTTTCTTTTACATCGAGAGCTGCAAAAAATATATCCCCAGAGAAATTTTGTCATCTTCTTTAGATTCTGAGATCTGTCCAAAACTGCTCTCAAATTGAGTTCAATTATTTCGTTTCACTTAATACTCTCCATCAGTTCTGGAAAAAAAACCTTGAGATGGCCTATTTTTTATCAGAATTCGTTTTTCTAGCACTCACATCAGCGAAAGCTGCAATAAAGTCCTTACAAAAATTCCTTCATCTTCTTCTGATTCAAAGGCATTCTCAAGGAACTTGAATTCTTCTTGACTGACTTTACATAACAATAAATGCACGACTCAATTCTTCGATTAGTCCCTCTTCTCATGATCCTCCTCCTCCCCCTCCTCATCAATCCCATCATCATTCTTTGGCTCATCAGGCTCCATAAGAGCTTTATAAACATAACAAGCAATGATAAGATTGACCACAACTACAGCAGCCAAAACCGAGATGCAATTGCTAGTAAATTTCTCCATGTGATACTCTGTATTAAGAAAATTTTGGACACCAAAAAATGTCAGGAAGGGTAAGGTAAACATAGCTGCACTGTAGAGGAACAATGTTCCCAGGACATTAACGAGACTCATATCGACTGAATTTATTTTTCTACTCCTGTTAATGGATTTTCCCTCTCGAGGTATAACGCACGAAAATAATCTCTTGAATCTCGATCTATCTCTTGACTGAATTCGACTGTTTCGTATGATGAGAACCATCAATGCATCAGTGAGAATCTCCACGTGTTGACATCGAGAATTTTATGATCTCTGGAAAAATAATAAATGTGGATTAAAGTGTGAATGTACAGTTACCTCTCTTTTTGGGCTCCTCTTTGGGTGATTCTGGACTCGAGTTTTGCAAATGTTGACGAATTTCGTTCTCGTAGGTGAGAATTGTTTGAACTGGTTTTGATTCGTTTTTTAGGATTCCTTTTCCCCATATCAGTTCTGTTATGAGGACACGAGCTAGCCAGGGATCGAAACGTGGCTCTTTGAATAATAATTGAGTCTTTCGAATTATTTCGTTCAGTTTTCCGGCATTGTGGAGGGTTGTTGTTGCTAGGGCGTAGACTCCTTTGAGATTCTGAATTGTGAAAGGGTAATAAATTTTTCTTTTGCATGAATGAGTGATGACAAACGTTTTCTGTAGAAGTTCTTCGAAATAAATTTTCTAAGTTTTTTTCAATACTTTTTTTTTTCCTTTTGATAAAAATTCAAGTAAAAAACAATTGAGAAAATTAAAACTGGAGAATTTCTACAGAAATGTCATTAGAATAAATTAGGTGGAAAGATGAAAATCTATTGATGTTATCTATAAAATATTCTCTATTAAAAATTTCTGTAAATTACATAAGTGGTGAAGTGACTGATTTTATGAAATTTATGGTTCTAGAACGCATTGTACTTGAATAAGAAACAGGTTACTTCATGTTCGAAGAAAAATCCAATATCAAAACTACTCATTGTAAGTGACAAAAGTGTTGGAATTGAGAACATTGGGTTTTCAAACTAAGAACCTTTACGTTTTTAAACTAAGAGGATTTGAAGAAAATGAAATTCTGGAAAAATGGAACATTAATTTGGTAGTATAATAATTGAATCAAGGTAATACACTTCGAATGACAAAGGATGAAGGAAGAAGAAAAAATTTCGAGATATCGCCGTTTTTGTAATTCTAATACGTAATCTCCATTCGGAACCAACCATGCGAGTAACAAAAAACCCATGACACTAGTCGTGAACGATATTTTTCCGTAATGATTTTCACTTTTTTGAGTGTGGGGAAGGGCCAATACCAACCCCCGGACGAGGAAAAATGAACGTCAGTATCAATTTGTTACACTCATCAAAGTTAGAATTTATGCGAAAAATTATCAATGATCAACAATTATTTTTTGGGCTTCCTAAATTTATTCTTCCTCGTAAGACTCAATAACTCAACTGGAGTTCGTTAAAGATATCCAAGTATGCTTTACTTTTTGGTACAGACCACATTATAGATTCAACCATCCAATTTTTCAATTAAATTGGGTGAGAAGAGTTTGCACAAAATCATGAATATTCAGTGTCATTCAAATTACATTTTGCATAGGATTGTTATTTGTTTAGACCTTTGTCGTTTATAAATAAATAATTGAAATGGTTTAAACTTTCGGAGACATTTTTTTAGGCATAAAATCGATTTCTGGTCAAATTCTGAATATGAATAAATTTGTTACGATTCCCAGCAAATAATGTTTATAGTAGAAAATTAATTGTAAACTTTTTTTCACATTTTTAAAATGTTTTGTAACAGTTCAATATCGAGAGTCAATCAAGACTTGCACAGTTAAAGGATAAAATCGTAAAATGTCCGGAAACTTCGGGTCAAATGGAGCCCAAATGAAAACTCTCATGTTCGACTACAAAAGTAGAAACGCGTTTCACTGGAGAAAAAATGGCCAAAGTACTTGGATATTTTTGAGGAGGGAGAGGGGGGACTAAAATTATGATGCGAGGCACATTTCAAAACCAAAAACACGAAAAACGACGTTTTCGCGTGACGTACGGGATAAAAAGGTTGGGGACGGAATTTTTCTTATAGTTTTTAGGTACCCCATGGTATGTGAAAAGTCGCTCGATAGTTATTTGCATTAACCGAAGACTTTCAAATTTCACCAGGATCTCTCCTTAATACTGCTTCAAAATAAGTGAAAACTTCACATATTCCCAAGATTTTTTCTCATGAGATTTCAGCACGACAGTGGAGGAATTCAACGACTTTTACGTAAAACTACAAACTTTCTCTCTTTGTGTTTTTCTCAGGCGGAAAAAATGAGAGATGATGTTAAAATGATACTAATGAAGATAACTGTATCGTTTACGTGAAGATTATTCAGTGAGGAAGAAAAAAATATGAATTATGATCGAGGCGGAGTCGAACACGTGCACTCACCGGGTGTTTTTTCTCGTAGATCAGTTGTTTCAGACTAGCTCCCTCCTCAGTCACCTGACGCACGGTTTTCGCAACAGTTTTGTACAATCTGGGAACTGGAATTGAATGTACGAATCCGTTGAACATGTTAGCTCATATCTTTATCCCAGTGGAATTTTAATTGTTTTGGAATGAGTGAGCAAATACTTTGCATTTAAGGTTAGGGGGTTTTTCAATGGAGATGGTAGATCGGGAAACTACTTTATCTACTATTTCTGTTACCAAGGCCGCTATATACTTAGCAGATAGAAAAATTATTTCCGGATGAATTTCATTTATATCAATTGGGAATAATTAGGGAGAATTTAGGAGCACAAAATTATAATTTAGGCGTCCATAGTTTATTTATAATTAATTGTTGTTTAAATTCCATATAGTTAGCAGATAATATATTGAAAAAAATAGGGGTATGAATCGATAGCAAATAATTTGGGAAGTTCGAAAAAGTCAAATTCCGGATTAGGGAGTGGATAAATATTTTATAAATAAATATTTTTTAACTTTCTTATGAGGATCCTCATAAATAAATATTTATCTACTCCCTAATTCTGACTTTGACATTTTTGAACTTCCCAAATTATTTGCTATCGATTCATACCACTATTTTTTTTTCAATATATTATCTGCTAACTATATGGAATTTAAACAATTAATTATAAATCAACTATGGACTCCTAAATTATAATTTTGTGCTCCCAAATTCTCTCTAATTATTCCCAATTGCTATAATTAAATAAAATTCACTCAGAAATAATTTTTCGATCTGCTAAGTATATAGCGATTTAGACAAAGAGGATTGACTAAAGTAGAGGCCAAAGAGGATTGACTAAAGTAGAGGCCAAAGAGGATTGACTAAAGTAGAGGCTCAGATCTCGGGGTTGGACTGACCCCAAGCCAAAAGTAGTTCGACCCCAACGGAGGGATGCCGCCACGGTCGAATCTGACGGCTGGGCGAACTGCCTGTGCGGGTAACTCGGCATCGGCAGTAGCAGTCCCGCTGTCGCAGGGATAGTTTCGGAGGGTAATTTATATCCTCCTCGTCCTCAACATGTTCTTAATGTTTTTCAGGTGATTCATTTGCTGACTAATTAATATTAAGGAATGAAACACAGAGGGTGGGACGGAGAATTGAATTCCCCATCAATCGATCCCCGTTGCATCCCTTAATCTCTGTAACAAAAAAATACAAACTACGACAAAGTCATGGGCCAGTGAGAAAAATAATTTTCTTCTCGGCGCACAGTGACTTTTCACCATTCGCTCGTGAATTAAAAATTCACTTCCCCCCTCCTAATTGAGATCGTCGTATTTCGATGAAATAACGATTTAATAATAAGGAGAGCCGGAGAAGCGAGATAATTGTGTTCACGATTTATTAAAGTAAGACTCCTAAGTTAGGAGGTGTTGTAAGTTCGGGGGGTGATTTTGAACTGAATTGAGGGAGAGTTATTTTGTAGGACATGAGTCTTGGAAAAAGGGCGGATCTGAGGAAAATTGAGGAGTGGGGGTTTTTGGAGGCGCCAAATATCTGGGACAAATATTAGGGTCCGTCTGGGGCATTGGCGACAGTCGGAGCCTAATTGCTTCATTTGCGTTATGAGGGAAGTGCGGACTTATTTGGTTAGGATGGGGACTGGATTTGAGGCTGTAGAGGATTTTGAGGATATTTAGGAAATNAGGGGAGATCTCGGAAGTTTTTTGGGGTTGACTTTCCAGGGGAGCTCTGAGGGTCTTTCTGGAGTGGATTAATGAAGGGGATCGTCAAGAGCAGATCTCGGGTGATTTTGAAGATGACTTTTGGGGATAGCTCTCTGGATCTTTCTAGGATTTGCCAAGGAGTGTATGATGAAGGGGACATCCCGAGGGGTTCTTTGAGGTTACTTCCAGGGGTCAATAGGGGTGTGGTCAAGAGATCTCGAAAGTATGGTTGGAACGAAATTTCGGAGAAATCTGGGGAACATTTCTCAAAGTAGGTTTGAGGGGATAACTAGGGGGATTTTTCTAGGGGGATCGCCGAGATTTTCACGGAACATTTTTCAGAGGAGTTTCTAGGGTATTTTCAGAGGAAATGGCTAAGAGGAGATTCCTGGGGTTCTTAGACGATATTTCACATTCGAAACATACAATCGAAAGATTGATTAGAAAAGTAATTCGGGATTGTGACCCAAGTTCTTCATCAACCCATGGACTGCAAATATTTTTTTTTTGTAAATATAAAAAAAATCCCGAGATCTCCCCTTGACCATGCCCTTCATTAACATGCCCGCCCCTCGGAAAACCCTGAGAGCTTCTGTGTAAAGATACGCCCAAAAAATCCCCGAGATCTCCCCTTGACCATACCTCCCATTAATCCCCCCATTAATCCCCCCCCCTAGAAAAACCGTGAGAACTCCCTTGGAAAGATACCCCCAGAAAACCCCCGAGATCCCACTTGACCACAGCCTACATTGTCCCTCCCCCCTTTTAAACACCCACAGAGCTGCCCTGGAATGTTACCCTTGACCAGGCCTCCCATTGACCCCCTCCCCCCTCTTAACCCATTGAATAATGTAAGTCACCGAAGGTATCGGTGTGACGAGAGTAGGGAGCCCCTCAACCTATCAGTGCGCCATAAAAAATGCTCAGCTGCGCACGCATACTACCACCAAATTCCGAAGAGTGGGATACTGTGAGGTTGTTCAATGGCTTAAAAAAACCTGAGAGCTGATCTGGAAAGTTATCCCTAAAAAACCTCAAAGATCTCCTCTTGACCTTATCCCCATCGACCCCCCCCC
>NW_021680664.1:22440-23347 GCF_001412515.2 Diachasma alloeum
TCTCCCCTCGACAATGGCCTGCATTAATCCCCTTTTGAAAGAACCCGATAGCTCTCCTGGTAAGTTAACCCTAAGAAATCACCGAGATCTTCCATGGACCCTCTTCAAAACACCCAATTCACGTTCAAACGATTTTCCTCACTCCGTCAACAAAATAACCCTCCAATCAATGAATTATGACAAATTCCAACATCAATGTTTCAATTTCTTCCCAACCCTACTTGTCGCTCACTTCAATTACCTATTTGGAGCCAACTTCTGATAATAGGCGTTTTCATAAATGAAGTCTCCGGCCTTAGTTATGAGGGAAGTGCGGACTTATTTGGTTAGGATGGGGACTGGATTTGAGGCTGTAGAGGATTTTGAGGATATTTAGGAATTTGGGGGTATTTCGTAAGTGGGAAATCAGGAAATAATGTGGGTACACAACAAGATTAAGGGATGAAAAAAGAGTAGTTCGATGGAGAATTAAATTCCCCACCAACTGACCCTCTTTCATCCCTTAATCTCTGTGAAAAATGGAAGAAACTGTCATGGAAATAACAGCGCAGTAAGAAAAATAATTGTTTTGCGGCGCACAGTGACTCCCGGTAATTAAAAATTCACTTCTCCCCTCCTAATTGAGATTAAGGGATGAAAAAAGAGTAGTTCGATGGAGAATTAAATTCCCCACCAACTGACCCTCTTTCATCCCTTAATCTCTGTGAAAAATGGAAGAAACTGTCATGGAAATAACAGCGCAGTAAGAAAAATAATTGTTTTGCGGCGCACAGTGACTCCCGGTAATTAAAAATTCACTTCTCCCCTCCTANCATTCCCCATTAATTAACCCTCTTTTATCCCTTAATCTTTGTAACAAAAAAATAAAAATCGCCATGAAAGTCAGGGGCCAGTAAGAAAAATAATT
>NW_021680664.1:23868-24083 GCF_001412515.2 Diachasma alloeum
GGTAATTAAAAATTCACCTCTCCCTTCCTAATTGAAATTAAGGGATGAAAGAGGGTTAATTGATGGAGAATTTAATTCGCTGTCGAACTGTCCTTTTTTATCCCTTAATCTCAATTAAGAAGGGAGAGGTGAATTTTTAATTACCGGGCGAATGGTGAAAAGTCAGTGTGCGCCGCGAAAAAATTATTTTTCTTACTGGCCCCTGACTTTCATGG
>NW_021680664.1:24255-24480 GCF_001412515.2 Diachasma alloeum
ATTTTTCTTACTGGCCCCTGAGTTTCATGGCAGTTTATATTTTTTGTTAAAAAGTTTAAGGGATGAAAGCGGGTTAATTAATGGAGAATTTAATTCTTCGCCGAATTGCGTTTTTTTCATCCCTTAATCTCAATTAGGAGGGCAGAAGCGAATTTTTAATTCACGGGCGAATAGTGAAAAGTCAGTGTCCGCCGCGAAAAAATTATTTTTCTTACTGGCCCATGA
>NW_021680664.1:24737-25403 GCF_001412515.2 Diachasma alloeum
TCTCTTTTTATCCCTTAATCTCCATTAGGAGGGGAGAGGTGAATTTTTAATTCGCGGGCGAATGGTGAAAGTCAGTGTGCGCCGCGACAGAATTATTTTTCTTACTGGCCCCTGAGTTTCATGGCAGTTTATATTTTTTGTTACAAAGTTTTAGGGATGAAAGAGCGTTAATTAATGGAGAATTTAATTCTCCGCCGAATTGCCTTTTTTTCATCCCTTAATCTCAATTAGGAGGGCAGAAGCGAATTTTTAATTCGCGGGCGAATAGTGAAAAGTGAGGGTCCGCCGCGAAAAAATTATTTTTCTTACTGTCCCATGACTTTCATGGCAGTTTTTATTTTTTTGTTACAGAGATTAAGGGATGAAAGAAGGTTAGTTGATGGGAAATTTAATTCTCCGTCGAACTGCCATTTTTTCCTCCCTTAATCTCAATTAGGAGGGGAGAAGCGAATTTTTAATTCGCGGGCGAATAGTGAAAAGTGAGGGTCCGCCGCGAAAAAATTATTTTTCTTACTGGCCCATGACATTCATGGAAGTTTATATTTTTTTGTTACAGAGATTAAGGGATGAAAGAAGGTTAGTTGATGGGAAATTTAATTCTCCGTCGAACTGCCATTTTTTCCTCCCTTAATCTCAATTAGGAGGGGAGAGGTGAATTTTTAATTA
>NW_021680664.1:25621-26258 GCF_001412515.2 Diachasma alloeum
GACGAAAAACCTCAAATGATTCTTTTTCTCGCATCCAGTCCGTGACGATCCACAGGCCCGTGCGCGCATGCGCAAATAGTCTGAAAAATACTGTAGGGAGTGGGACTGAGACGGAGACTTCTCTCTCGCACAAAAGGTTCTCATTCACGGCGCCGGATTTAGGGATTGAAGCTAGAAAATTGCGTTCAACTTTGAATCCATAGGAGATTCGCGGGTACGATCAAGACAAAATTTGTGGTAAATTTTCTANCGAAAAACCTCAAATGATTCTTTTTCTCGCATCCAGTCCGTGACGATCCACAGGCCCGTGCGCGCATGCGCAAATAGTCTGAAAAATACTGTAGGGAGTGGGACTGAGACGGAGACTTCTCTCTCGCACAAAAGGTTCTCATTCACGGCGCCGGATTTAGGGATTGGAGCTAGAAAATTGCGTTCAACTTTGAATCCATAGGAGATTCACGGGTACGATCAAGACAAAATTGGGGGTAAATTTTCTAATAAAAAATATGAAAAAAAAATAAATAAATTCATTGATTCAATGTCAAGATATAAATAGCAACATATATTAGATTCGCTCTGAATAAATAAACAAGCTATTGAAAAAAAAACACTGATATTCCGAATTACAAAAAAAAAA
>NW_021680664.1:26413-26590 GCF_001412515.2 Diachasma alloeum
AGCCGTTCGGGGTTTCTTAATCTCCTAACGGAGATTAAGAAATGAAACCGATGTCATTTATTAAAAATACAATGGTCGATCGGTAGGCTTTGGTTTCATTTCTACATCTCAATTAGCGAGAGGAGAAATTAATTTTTGAATGAGAAGAACTTGTCCGGACTTACTGCACGATTTTAA
>NW_021680664.1:26942-45121 GCF_001412515.2 Diachasma alloeum
GAGAGAAAAACGTGAATATCTCGAAAATTAGAGGCGACAAAGTGGGCCCTTTTCACGTGGACGTACACATATAATTGGACTGAAATTTATAGAAACTTTTAATTTGCAATGACGAAATTCCTTGAAATTTCCGTATTACGGCAACGCTGTAAAAATTCCCAATAAGTGTTCCCGGAATTTCCGCGAAAATATTACTGAAACCTACAGACATCATTCCTGAATTCAAGACATTCCTTTGATTTTCAGGATCATGTCACTAGAAATTTTTTACAAAATGACTTAATTTTAACATTGCTTGCTCATTGTATTTCAGAAATGCAGCTCCCTAAAAAAGACATCGATTCCTAGGAACAACGTTTTTTTTTCTCGGCAAATACAGACAATAGAGAAATGTCAGAGTAGAGTGAATAAACTTCACTCGTCAATAACTCCATAATGGCAGAGTGAAATTCCCTGATTTTTTTTCACTCTCGATTAATTTTCTAAAGATTCAAATTGATACTTGAGTATCAATTGATTCATTCACATCGGTCCATTCCATCGGGAGATATTGTCGATTGGAGACAATTTTTTATGGTCACTGAAGAAGGCAAATCATTTATTTAAATATCGCAATAATCTGCGAAAAGTCTCATTCGTTAATCTATTATTATTGATTTAATCCCATTATGTGTATGAGATTTGTTGAGATATAATCTCTCACAAATATTGAATATATTTCTCATCAAAATAATTTGAAATTCATTCATTACCTTTGTATCACTGACAAAATATGTAATAAATGTGAATAAGATGAATTGCTCGTATTTTTTTTTTATTAAAGATCTAGTTATATAGAAATTCAAATAAATGATCCTCTTTCGCTCAAGACTTCATAATTCCTTCTCTCCCTCTCCTTTATGATCAACTAATTTACATATTAAGACAATAAGAAGTTGTATGAACGAAAATGGGATAATCAAGCGGATGAGCGAATGCAGAGGAGGTTTCATGTTGGATTTAAGATTGGGAACGCTTCCCTGTTATCGATTGTTTCCATGGTAATAGATGAAAATTTCTTTACCCACAGAGCCGGCCTCTCGATTAGTTCATGCGCGCCACCGCTATGTAATTCTGTTTGAACAGTTCCCATAAGCCTGAGCGATCTCCCCTATTATCTCTGGCAGAGCCCTTTTCGGAGCTGTCACTCTACTTTACCTACTGTATTTCAATCTCTTTCTGAAAATGACCGCATATATAGTTCATGGCGCCGAACGGCCTCCGAAAAAACCGTTTGAATTCAAAAGTTGTTTATAAAACAAAAGAACGAGATAAAACTAATAAAATGTGAGTATACATTGTTGCGTGTTGATTCTTGTCTTTTGATTGATCGTTTCAAGTGGTGGTGAAGGAATATCGTTTGTGGTCTGGATTTTACCGGGAAAGGTATGAGAATTAGTGTCTCTGTGACGCTACGGATTGACACAAATGTTTGAGGATCCAAAAATGACGATAAAAAATAGTTTTTGATGAACATCAATTCGTTTAATCGATCAGATTGAAACGGATTATAAATCTCGAAAGTTTTGGTTCTTTTCTAGTCCATGGTTTTGGTTTTTGTGGAGTTATTTAAGGTACTAAAATTGAATGTCAAATAGTGCAAACAGATATAGGCTTTGTTGTATAATAAAATGTTACTTTATTTGCGCTCCATTTTACCTCTTTTCTCGATGGATGTTTTATTAAGGGGGATGCGCAACAAATTTGTACCCTTCATACTACCCGTTGTGGTCAATAAAATCGTGAGTACTTGTGACATGTGTAATTGCTATTAGTTTTATGACATTCTGTAATGGAAGGGCTGAATTTCACGAATAACCAACAATTTTTTAAATAATTGGATGATAAGAATATAATGAATTATCAAAATTACTGTTAGATTACACAAATTCACGTTTTTTTAAAATACACTGTTGAAAATTTTTGGTCAATATTTCCCGTATACTTTTCGGAAATTTTCATCGCATTTTAGTTCTACTGAAATTTCAAGGAATTTGGTCATTGAAAATTCAAAATTTCATGATGGAAAAATTGAAGTGAACTGTGAATTTCAGTTCAGTTATTCCCTGAAAATTGAAAGAAATCAGGAAAATTCCGGTAAATATGTTTTTAAATTTTCCATTAAATTTTGAAATTTTTACTGAAAATACTTCAATGATCCTATCGAATGGCAGAAGCTAAATTTCGATTTGTTGAATAATTTGTTTGTTGTAGAAAAATTTAGCATTAATTTGGAAAAATTAGAAACAAACCCATTTTGCCCCATGGTTTTCTTTCTTAATGAATAAAGATGGAGTGTGGGGGGGGGGGAATTCTGCCCCATTGTTTTCTTTTCAATGCAGGGAGGGGGTGAGTTACAACTTGAAAAATTAGTAACAAACTCATTTTACCCCATTGTTATTTTTTCTTAATGAAGAAAGATGGAGTGGCGGAGGGGGGGGGGAATTTTGAAAATTAGTAACGAACCCATTTGGTCTTGTTGTTTTGTTTCTCACTCAATAGGGGGGGGAAGGGGTAGAGAGAATATTAATTTTGAAAAATTAGTAACAAACCTATTTTGCCCCATTGTTTTTTTTTCCTAATGAATAAAGATCGCGGGAGCGGGGGAAAATTTTGAAAATTAGTAACGTACCCGTTTTGCCCCGTTGTTTTTTCTCAATGAATGGGGGGGGAGGCTTAATTTTCAAAAGTTAATAACGAACCCATTTTGCCCCGTTCTTTATTCTCAATGAACGGGGGAGGGGATACGGACACGGTCTAAAAATTTCATTTTCATCGGGCTGTGACGAAAAGTGAACTTTTCGGCACGCTCCGCCTAAAAGTCCAATTTTCGCCACATTGTGATGAAATGGTATATTTCGTAACGAGTGCAAAAAAGTGTTTTTTGGCGAGTGAGAGGTTTATAGCACGAGCCGAAGGCGAGTGATATAATTTCACGAGCTAAAAAACATTTCTTAGCTCGTGGGATTATATCACTCACCTTCGGCTCGTGATATAAACCTCCCACTCGCCAAAAAACACTTTTTTGCACTCGCTACGAAATATACTATTTTAAACTTTTTGGATCATAATGGGTTGATATAACCTAAAAAATGTAAAACTTAAATTTGGTCGATTCCAATGTTTCCATTCGGAAGCAAAAGATCATCATGATTGATTTATTCGGTTTATCTCTCGTATCGAAGAAGCTACATCTGAGTGATGTCTCTACAGGGGTTTAATGAATCGTCTTGATAAAATCCAAGTTTATTACATTAATTCCACGAAAGTAAGAGAAGAAAAAGAGAGTAAATAAAAGAACCAGAAATCCAAAGGGTTTGATGACTAATCCCCCCCCCCCCAATGAACCGCGGTTAGTTCAGGCGAAGGACAGTACATGATTTTTATCGTGTTATATTAGTATTGTGTCACAATTTTTCTGCAAAAAAGCGTGGAGAAAATAACACGTACGGATGAGAAGCATATAAAAAAGTTAGTGCATTAGCCAGAAAAGTCTATTGCATTCCTTTTGGAATTCTATTAAAAACTTGATTTATTAGTTTTTTGCTGATTCTATGAGAATTGGTATTAGTAATCAAATACCAATTCACTATGATTGAGTTGATTTGGCGAGTTGCGAAAGGTTCAGAGTTCAAATCCCGGCCGGGTAGAATGGTGCGATTTAACATTGTTTTGTGGAATCTGTTTATTCTCATTCTTAATAATAATTACATTTCCTCCACGATATCTGTACACAATTCGACGGTAAGAAACATTTGATTAATCATAAGCCTAAAATTCTCCCAATCGACGCGAAAAGCCATCTTAAGAATTCCTCCTTTCAATAAAAAAAACACCTTACTCAGAGTCGGAGGCTGAGCTTCCTTCCGACTCATACTCTCCTACATTAATATTAAACTTGTACTCCTGATCGCACCCAAGGTACGCATCACTCATAAAATACAAAGTGTACCCATGCTGTCCGGGGGCAGGTGCAACAAAATCGAGTTTCACCGTTGCAGTCTGTTGTAGTGTGAGTCGTTTAATTGACAGCAATGAATTCGTCTTGGGATCCCCAATGACCACCCACCAGCCCTCCTCACGTCGCTGTGGGAAGAATGGGGCCACAACGGGTCCAGTGACATCGTCCTCACGTTCCAATTGAACAATAACATTGACAGTTCTCCCGCTGTAAACTCTATCCTTATCCTGCACCTCATAAGACATCTCAATATTCGGATATCGATTGCAGAATTTAGCAACATCCGCCATCTGCACATCAGTCAGTTGCAGAAGCCTATTCCGGTCCTCATCCTCAAGCTCCATAACATCGAAAACATTCTCCACACCCTTATCAGTGCACCTCTTGATGGTCTCAGCAGTAAAGTGAGGCAACTGCTTGAGGTAGGAATCCTTAGACCACATGGCTTGAGTCATCATCTGGGCGAGCTCCATGGCAGCAACAGCAGGCGTCAACCATCCTGAAGAACTGAGAACATCAACACAGGCCTGAATCAGCCTGATAGCCTTACTCAGCACCAATTCCGTGTCTTTCTGTAGCTCTGGACCAAGTTGAATCCTGGACAAATGAGCCTGAAGCAACAATTGTGCCTTGACATGGGGATCGGCCATTCTCTGAGCCTGTGGTGCATGCGGCAGTCTCTGAGCCAAACTCCTCAGGAGATTCTCCTCTCTCTGCCTTACGGGAACGTTCTCATACTCAGCAGCTGCTGCGATAATCTCCAACAGCCCACGAATCTTCGTTTTATTGTTCAAGGACAGACTGAACAGCTCGATAGTTGCATAGTTGATGTAGTAATAAGCAGCGATCATTCCCAAGTTCAGTGGCAAAGTATCCATGTCATCCTCAATGGCCACACACTTGGCCTGTTCCAGGTCGCCAAGAGTATTCTCCACGAGCTCTGATAAATGATCAGACAGATGTCTGTGGGTCACCCCCTGCAGGCCATAATAGTTAGGATTCTGCGTCAATCTTCGATACAGGAATGTCCAGGTGAGGTAGTCCACTGCGTCCTGTTTATTCTCGATTGTCTTCGTGACGATCTCAGCATTGAAGTGATCATGTAGCCTGTGATCCAGATGAGACTCCACCGGCAACGGTTCATTCAGGAACTTCTTGAAGAAGTCTTTCTTCGAGCTTTGACAGAGAAGAACACATTTAGCGTCGTCGTCTTCAAGTGGTCGATTGGCTCGTCCCACCATCTGGAGGACATCCGTGATGGGATAGTCCTCATAAGCATGAGTTTTACCATTGTAACACTGAGTGTCCATAATCACCACCAGATGTGAACTGATGGATAACCCCCAGCAGAGGTCTCGAGTGGCAACAGCTACCTGAATAGCCCCGCTCTCGAACAACTGCTCCACCAAGTGACGATCGTCACTGGACAGTCCTTCGTGCAGATACGCAACTCCTTGGGAGAGAGTCTCCTTTAACGTTTTATCAGACATCCTATCGAGGAAGGGTTTGATATCAGCCTCTTCAGCATGGAAGAACTTTGTCTTCTGTCCTTCAGCAGCTGCAAATGTTAACAAATCAAAGGCTGTTAGCCTCGCTTGTCTTCTTGTCGGGACAAATATGATGACGGGTTTATGGGGAGCATGACGAAGGATGGCGTTGTAGACTGGCTTGGCCATTGCAGCAAGTCGAGAGGCGTTGTGAGTGATGTTGATCCCCTGGACGTGGAGTTCAAGGGGGATTGGTCTGACTGATGGATGGAAGTTAAAGGTTGCTGCTGCCTGAGCATCCAGCCAAGCTGCTGCGTCCTTGGCGTCAGCCAGTGGAGCTGACAGTGCAACTATTCTTGTTGGTCTTTCGAGTTGGAGGGCAATGTATCTTGCTCGTGAACATGCCACTTCGAGGACTGGTCCCTCCTCCCCTCCAATCAACTGCAGCTCGTCGACGATGAAAAGTTGAACGTTCTGGACGTTCTTACGTTGTTTCCATCTTCGCGAAAGCACATCCCACTTGTCAGCAGTTGTCACAATTATCTGAGCCTTTGCGATGAGCTTCAGATCAGTTCCAGTCTCACCTGTCAGCAAGACTATCTTGTGGCCCAGGCGATGATTGAATTTGACCAACCAATCCGTATAAACTAGCTCTGCAAGGGCCTGCTTGCTCACCATGTAGACACATCTGCCGTCTGGTTTCTGGGAGAGTAATCTCAGAACAGCGAACTCTGCTATTATCGTCTTGCCAGAACCTGTGGGTGCACCCACGAAGACATTGTCGTCTGAATTGTAGACTGCGTTGAATACTTGAGTTTGGATGGGGTTGAACTGTGGAAATTTATCAGAGTACAGGCTTTCGAACTTGGGGTTCCTGAGAGCTGTGATGGGGAGAGGTTGGAGATCCAGCAATTCAGTTGGTGGAAGGTTCTTCTCGGGGAGAATCAGATGCCTGAAGCTCACAGGCAACTGTGTCTCTGACCCAATCCACCTGTCTGACACGATCCTCAGAAAATAATGAGGTGGAAGAGGCTCGAATACTGGGACAAAGAACTTTATCAAGTGTTCATCACTCGCATATTTAGCTTTCAGCAAGAAAAACTCGTGATGGAGGATGACTTCTGAGTCGACGTCTTCCACAAGGATCCAGAATGCTTCTGAGGCTCCATGGACCTTGTCATCCCACTGGAAGTCCGGGGTTATTGTTAGTTCCACTCTCAATGTTGATCTGGTGATGGGTTGAATATGAGTGGACAAATCCAATTTAGGGAACTGATGAATGTACTTGTGAATAGTTTTTCCAAGTTTCGGCATTCGAATAAGCTCGCCAATCTCATTCGGCCCGAGATCATAGAGTCTCTCCCAAGGGAAGTTCTTCTTCTCGATCCTCTTGACAACCTCCTCAGGCATTTTTCTGAATTGACGAAGAGGTGTCATAGACTGCCACATCCTTCTATCAATCATTTTGCATAATGACAAACACTTGTCAGCCAATTGTGCCCACCCTCTGAACAAAACAATCTCGAAGATAGCTCTCATCAGCCTAGATGCTGACTGAGTCACAAAAACCATGTCAGACATCAATGCAAAGCCCTCGAGCTTCAATTGTGAGATGTAAGCCTGAAGAAGAACGTTCACTTTGGCACTAGGTTCTTCAATGCTCTCTTTTATGGGAATTGGAACCCTTTCCATCAGTTTCTGCAGCTCCAACTTCTCCTCCTCGCGCACATTGATGTTCTTAAACTCCCCAGAGAGCGAGAACACTCTGAACAATTCAATCTCACTCAATGTTCTCTTTAACAACAGATTGTACGTGGACATGGTCTCGTGGGTGCAGTAGTAATGCGAAGCGATTCTTCCTAGTTCAGTTGACTGGAAATTTCCGGATTTCCTGTCGTATTTGATCAAGCCACTTCGATCAAGCTGAATAGCAGCAGAATGTATGAGATCAGCTCGATGGAGCTCCAGCAGTGGATCCTCTTTAAGCTTGTCTCCACTGATCCCATACAAATTAGGACCCCTCAGCATTCTTATGAAGAGGTAAGTGTATCCCAACCAAATGACAGCATCTCTGATGTTCTGAATTGTCCCTAGGACAATCTCAGCATTCAACATGTCAGCCATCTTCCCAATCATCTGTGACTCAATGGGCAGTTGTTGGTTCAGCAGTGAAAGGTAATACTGTAGTTCACTATGATTTGTTATCAGTATTCCCTCGCCTTTGGTGTCATACTGAGGTCTACCAGCACGCCCCAGCATCTGGAGGACATCTAGAGCTCCAAGCTCCACCCATCGTCCCTTCTCAGGATTATAAATTTGTGTTCCCTTGATGATGACAGTGTGAGCTGGTAAGTTGACACCCCAAGCAAGAGTTGCAGTGGACACAAGAACCTGAATGTGTCTGTCAGCAAACAAATCTTCCACTAGAGTCCTGTCGACTCTTGTCATACCGGCGTGATGAATGGCAAATCCATATGGCAATAAATCCTTCAACTCTTGATTCTTCACCTGTTCAGCTTCAGTCCTGAGGACTTCCATCGATGCTGACCCTTCTCTTAAGAACGCCCCCAAGGTGTCTTTCTCCAGACACATGTCTCTGATAGCCCTAGCTGTCTTCCCAGTTTCTTTTCTCGAATGCACAAAGATCAAGACTTGGTTCTTACCTGCATGAAGCATTGTCTTCTCGTAAACAATCTCATTCATCACCTGAAAACGTTTAATAGCCTTCTTCTCAGTGACACCGATGTACTGTTGCTCCAGAGCTACTGGTCTGAAGCTGTTGTCAAAGTAGAACAATCCAGTTTCAGGTTTTATTCTCAGAAAAGCAGCTACGTCTTCGTAGTTAGGAAGAGTAGCAGACAGACCAACCAGACGAACATCCTCTTGAGTCGTCTCAATGTTCCTGATAGTTCTAGCCACAAGAGCCTCCAGGACAGGTCCTCGTTCGTCATGAAGCAAATGGATTTCATCAATGATGATTAACCTCACTAAAGACGTAAACGTCTTGTCCCCACCCTTCCTCGTGATGACATCCCATTTCTCAGGGGTGCAAACAATCACCTGACTGGCAGCTATCTGCTCCCTCGTCAGTTGGTGATCTCCAGTCAATTCTGAGACTGTTATGTTGTAGCTGGAAAGACGTTTCCCAAAATTACCAGTCATCTCTTGTACGAGTGAACGCATTGGAGCTATGTAGATTATCTTGAATTCCTCAGCATTGATGGTGCCATCGTCATTTATGTGTTTTCCAATCTCCCTCATCATGGTCAACAAAGCAACATTAGTTTTTCCTGCACCTGTTGGGGCACACAACAACAGATTCTCATCACTATTCAGAGCTGTATTATGAAGTCTGCTTTGTATTCTATTCAGGGTCTTGAAACCCTCGAAAGCAGGCTGAACGTATTTTGGGAGATGATCGATGGGATGGAGTTTCTCATTTTCTCCAAATGGCTTGGGCTTCAGGGCTGGCACATGCACCTCTTCATACCCCTTCCTCTGTTTTCTGAAGCTCCTATCGGGCAACTTACACCTTTTGTTGGCAATGAAGTGGCTGCCCTGTGTGAAAACAAGGTCCTCCAAGTCTACGATGTTCCTGGTCCCTTGAACTTGACCTCCAGGACCTCCTGTGTCTTCCTTCTCCTCTCTCCTTTTTCTCTGTGCTCTTGCTTCCATTGTTTCGTTCCCATCATCATCATTTTTACCAGTGTCTAATTGTCGAAGAATTTTAGCTAATGCAGGATCATCCTTCATGCTGTCACGTATCTTCTGACGGTCTGATTCCGATTGAGATGAGGCTAGCATTGTGCAGTACGCGATCATGTGGCGTTGTTTCATCAGTTGCTTGATGAAATCGAAGCAGTCGTAGCCCAGGAGACCAACGAGGTCGTTTTCGCATTGACGATCACTTGGGGCGTCCTTCAGGACATTGAGGACCTGAGCAGCTCGAGCCTGGGACTCCACAGCGTCCTTGTAGATTCTGCTAAGTCTTCGCTGGAGCCAGTAGGCGTCGATGTCCAAGGGGTGCAGGGTTTTCTCCTTCTTGGCTTCTTCTGTCCCTCCGAGGTTCTCAGCGTGAATCAGACGATCGTCGTTGGCCTCTTCACCCTCGTCCCCATCGTCGTCGTTCTCCCTGACCTCTCCGTAAACGTCCTCGTCGTCCTCCTCACTGCTCTCTTCGAACTGAACGTTTATGCCGTAGGTCTCGTCGATATTCTCCTCGCTTGTTGGGTTCTTCTCTTCGTTACCGAAGTCTGTGATCTTCTTGCCAAGGTTCACTAGTAAAGCGAATCGCTCGTCTGCGAGGGGCCCCAGGAGAAGTTCTGTTTCTTTCTTCTTGTCTTTATCCTGACGGTCGCTTTTGAGGGCTCCTAGGACCTCGTCGGCTGCACCGCAAAGAATGTCGCGGGGCTGATCGCCGAGGGCCTCTTGGATGAAGCTCAGGAGGACTTCGTAGGTTTGACGGGTTTCTTGGGTCTTTGGGCGGTAGACTATTCCCACCATCTCGTCTACACCTTCTGAGAGGAGGGTAGCTCCTTTCATCCGGGTGAAATCGTACTGCGCTTCGTCACGTTTTTGACGCCTGAGGAACGAGAATGAAATTACAATTAGAAAACTCTTCATTTATGCCTAGTAGACTGACACATTCAACGGGGATTTCTTAAATGTACCTTTCCTGTATCTGAATCTGAGCGTTTTCGTTTATTGAAAAACCCATGCGATTTTTTTCTGACTTTTAAGAAGGAATTGGAAGCCACTGCAAAGGAATCAAAGTTTTACAACATTTTTTATCTATTAGCAGTTTGTAGCCGTTATAGTCGATGAAACGCCAAAAGGCTTTAATGATGGTCTCACGTAAAGTAGAGCGATTGTCAGGCCCATGCATTGCTCATTTTCCGGATAATATTATGCAGGCCTGCCTTCGTTCATCCGTTTACCTAATTTCTGGCACCGTGTATACTATTTTATGAAATTCAGATCCATTACACCGAACTTCTATACTCTTTCCATATTTTTACTTTTGAATAAATTCTCCAAATTTATGTATACTGAGATAAACAAAATTCTAGAATTAAAAAAATCTCACAATCGACTAATTCCTATCATTTAAATTCTTGATATAATCTTTTTCTCCCTTGAATGTGAGAAATGTAACAATTGCGAAAATAATGCATTCAAGTTAATTGCAATCAATCATCAGGACTGTACAATTTTTTTCTGTTTGCTTTGAATATTAAAGAAAATACTACATTTCATTTCGAAAAATACTCAAATAGTCGAAGAATCATGTACTAGAATCTCAAAAGAAACGATCGATTGCGATTGTCCTTAGAACGTTTCCAAAATTCCGATTTTCAGTGAAAATCACACTTTTCAATTCTCTAACAAATGAATGGAAAAATTCGAAAAAATCTCTTCTTTATCTTTCGGCACTTGCGAGTAAATTCCACATTCAATATTATTAACATGTAAGTGAATGCCTGAAATTATTCGCATTTCAAACTCTATTGCCTCTTTTACGTGGATTTTACCATAATGAAATTGAAATACTTGCACTGGCTTCATAAATATCCTAAAAAATCTGAAAAAATTCACATAATTATTTTATACAATGATCTATGGGATTTAGACTCAGGCTGGGCGAAATTCATTAATCGCCTCACTTGTGTCAGTATACCTAGGGATATAAAATACGTAAGGGCAAAATAGAAGTCATGCAGATAATTTTTCGGAAAGTCATTTCTGGCCGAACGTCAACACTCGATTCAATCGTTGGGTATTTTTTGAAAGGAAGTATTAGGTTTAGGGCCTTTAGTAGAGATGTGAGTGTAAAAATGACCGGTCAAATGGCCGTCAATGACCGCCGTCATGGCCGGTAATTAAAGCGTCGAGAATTTGACCATATGGTCAAAAAAATAACGATTGGCCATAAGCATCAAATGAGCGAATAAATTTGGACAGTCAATTTCGGAAATTTTTGTCCGATTTAGGTTCTATTGAAATTGCTAGGAATTTTGTCATTGAAAATGCATAAAAACACAAAAACAAATGTTTTTGTAAAAAAACTGGGCCACGAAAAAGTTTGTTTGATTCCTGCTGGGAAGTCGAAGTTTTTGAAAAATACATAGAAATAAAAAAGGAAGCCAAGTCAGGAATTTTGAATAAATGGTGATAGTGCAGAATGAGGTTTCTGTAAGAAAAATAGTTCGCAATGGAATAAGTATTCTAAAAAAATTCTCAATGAAATAAAAAAATCAGTAGGAGCAGGACCGACGTCCTTGGCGCGGATCAAAGGATGGAAGATTAGATTAATACAGACAGTGAGTTGAAAAACTCTGCGTCAAGAACGTTGGTCCTGCTCCTTCTGATTTTTTATTTCATGGGGAATTTTTTTTAGAATACTTATTCCAGTGAGAACTATTTTTCTTATAGAAACCTGATTGTGCACTATCACCATTTATTCAAAATTCCTGACTTGGCTTCCTTTTTTATTTCTATGTATTTTTCAAAAACTTCGACTTCCCAGCAGGAATCAAACAAAACTTTTTTTTGGCCCAGTTTTTTTACAAAAACATTTGTTTTTGTGTTTTTAGGCAGATTTCATTATTTTTTTCAAAATAAGCAAGGACTGTCGTTACATCCGGTGAAATTTGTTCTTTTCAATTGAATTTAACGCATTCATTTTTCATAAAATGGAACATTTTTTTAATCAAAAATTGAAGGGAAATAAACAGTTCTACTTCAGATTTATTGTCTCCACCGAATTTCAATTTTTAATCATCTATTAATAATTTTCTGACTTGATTTGATTCCTCATTCAATTTTGCTCTGATGATTCCTATGTGGATTGTATTTTTTGGAGAGATGAATTGATTTCCTTATAGGAAGAGTCGAACAAAATGTTCACAAAGAATTCTTTTTGAAAACATCTGTTTTTGTTTTTTTTTGTTTTCAAAAATATTAGGGAAACATTGGGCGGAATGGACTCTTCTGACTTCTTGTTTCAATATGTATAACCAAGGAACAAATTTATCAATTGAGCTCAGTCTAAGCTTATTACAAAGGGGCTGACTGTACTTTAGTTAAAAAAAAAAAATTCTATTTCATCAACACTTCAATAAGACATCAACATTTTGAAAAGGGTTCAAAGTGTCCATTTAATCCTACCGTCTCCTACTAATTTTTCCTAAATAAACACAAAATTGTTCGCATTTCACTGTCACTTAATTTAGAGAATTTTTTTCCACGGAATGAAAACATTTCCTGTTACACTCGGAGAAAAATAAATATTTTCTTTTCGAAGTTAACTATTCACGGACATTTAATACTTGATCACGCAATATTTTCGACAAATCTCACTGTTGTCGCATTCCAAACATAAACCGATAACCTCACAAACAGTGCATAAACTACCTTTTTGTCATTCCGGCCGTAAGGCAGCGTTTCTCTGCCTACGGCCGTCGTGACAATAGTATTTTTCCGGCCTGTTGCGATGGGGTTTTTTACTCGTGTGGCGTTGGCCTCCGAGCCGTAGGCGAGGACTGGCCAACCACACGAGTAAAAAAACCCCATCGTAACAGCCCAGGAACAATATTTTTCTGTAGTGATTTTCAAGTTTTCAAGTTTGGGAAGTATGTAATACCAATTCCCAGACGAGAAATCGTGAGAAGCAGTACAGAAAAAAATATTGTTCGTCATACGGCCAAAAAAAACTTTTCTGGCGAATATGAGGTTTGCAGCACGAGCCGAAGGCGAGGGAACAATAGAACAATATTTTTTGTCATGACGGCCGTAGGCAGAGATTCACAGACGCGGAGCGTCCGTGAAACGCTGCCTTACGGCCGGAATGACAAAAATAGAATTGTGGTATTCGATGTCATCGTTGCACAATCGACAATTTTTTGTTATTCTGCTTGACAACAGAAAAATTAGTAAACTACGGAAAATTATTGATATAATTTTTTTCTGCTTGGTCCACGAGACGTCGAATACCGCAATTCTATTGGTCGGAAGAATAATGGGGGAAGGATGATAATGAATAATGAATGATAATAATTCAATTTTCTTAAAAAATTTTCCGATCGAACCCTCAAAAAATGACCCAAAAAATGACCGAAATAAAAATGATCGAAATAAAAATGACCATCAATTTGCAGGGATATAGACGATTTTTCATGAGTTTGGCTCGGGTCTCATACAGATTAACTGTGACGGTCATTTTGCATACAAAATTCAGTCAAGGGCAGAAAACTGTCGGAAACCGGTCTGACCTGACCGAAAGGGAAATAGTCCATGCGCTGAGGCCAAAAGGTATAAAATCGATGTAAAGTCTTGAAACTTGGATATCTTATGTATTCTGATGTCCTGAAACCGAATGTGTATTTTGCGAATATAGTAGGCATTCAATAGTTATTAACAATTTAATGGTTTAATTGCGTTTATTGCCGCCATTTTGATTGGTATGAAAAAAAGTTTCGAATAAAAAATGGTCTTTGGAATTTTAAGAATACAACCATGTCCGATTTTTTTTAAATCCGTTGATTTTTGGAGAAAATATGATAATTTATACTTGACAGATGACTTTCAGTGGCTCACCCGTTCGGGCTTCTAATGCAAAATTAATGACCAAAATAATCTCGGAGATACAAAAAGTTTAAACAAAAAAGTTCCATAAAAAAACAATGCATGAAGTGTTTCTTTATTTTTAGAAAAAGAACCATTTTTGGCAGAGATTTGGCGTTTTGAATAATGTACGTGCTCTGTCGAGGTTTGCCTCTCTGAGGGGCTTGAAGAAAACCTTGTTTTACAATAAATTTTCAATAAAAAATGATTTGTTTAATCATTAATACATGCATACGTAACCAATGATTATTCGTTATAACTTTTTTTTACAAATAAGCAGTGCCGTAAACAGTCATTAACAATAACACTATGGTTCTTTTTCTAAAAATAAAGAAACACTCCATTCATTGTCTTTTTACGGAACTTTTTTGTTCATAAAAATCGAACGTGGTTGTATTCGTAAGATGTCAAAGACCATTTTTTATTTGAAACTTTTTTTTATTCGAAACTAAATGGCGGCAATATATGCATTTAAACAATTAAATTGCTAATATTTATTGAAGGCCTAACTTATTAGCAAAAAAAAACACATTCGATTTCAGCACATCAAAATACATAACATACCCAAGTTTCAAGACTTTACATCTATTTTATACCTTTTGACCTCAGCGTATCGACTAAAAATGAGGTGGGTCATTTCACGTCTCTTAGCCTTTAGGGCCATACAGGCCACATAGGTTACGGGGATCAAGAGGGTCAAAATCCCTTATTTGACATTCACGAAAGTCCGTTTGATGTTACAAAGGGTAACGGGAGTAAACCTCTATGAACATGGTGACCCTGGTGAATGCTAAAAAAGTCTAGAATATTCTAAAATTTTGTAGGAGCACCTGAAGAGTGTATCGATGATGAAGTTTTCGGTCTGGAGTTTTTTATATTTTTCTAGAATCTTCTATGATTTTCCGAAGCGTTCCCTTTTGAATTAATCGCGAAATTCCTAAGGATTTCTAGAACATTCCAGAGTCTTCTGGAATATTCACCATCGAAAAATTGTAGAGTTTTCCAGACGATTCGGAAACTTTTCAGAGGATTCTGTACCGTTCGGGACCTTTCTTGAACTTTCTAAAATTTTCCATGAATTTCGGGGGAAACAGACATCTCAAATTGTATAGAGTAAAATTACTGACTTGACTTTACGCTCTTCAGCTTTTCCAGGTTTTGTTCTCTGGGCTCTGTCACCCATCCTCGTCCCATCCAATTTGCCCACAAGGGACATGACCTCACCGGTGGCTTCATCTCGACTTCGACGTTCTATCAATCGCACATCAGCTTGAAGCACAAGATTAGAATTCTGGAATTAGCGGAAAAGAATGTCAATTGAATAGCTGAAAATAATTATCCTGCAAAGATAGATACTTTATCATCACTTTAAAAAATTATCATCTCGATTTAAGAATTAATTTATTACTGTTAGTCAATTGAGTAATAGTTCCTCACTTGAAAATATCACAATTTTTCGCTGAAATATGTATATTCATAATTTCACGTGATCAATATTCCATTCTAGAATTCTCAACAAAAGTAGTGAATTGATAATGTCAACACTTCACCATCAAATAAATGAATATCTCATGCAAGCAAGATAGGGTATCAGCGACTTAAGAATGAAATTCTTGCAATCATTCCTTGTAATAGAATTAGCCCAGGAGAAAATCAATTCTATTAAGGCTTGGATAGATTGTCTTTCCGTTTTCTAAATTGTTTGTCCATCTTCATAATCTTAGAATATATCACAATTTCCATTGGATTTTACATCACGCAGGAGTCCCTAAAAATTATTATTGTACAGTCAAATAAAGTAGAAAAAAAACTAAATATCTTGAAAGAGGGTTTTTAATAAAGATTAGGAAATAAGTCCGATAGAGAGGAAATTGTAAATGGATAATTCATCATGACAACTAACTAACGGCCCGAGCTTGGCTACTGTGACGACGAATGACCCCCAAACAGCCATTAGATACCGTAAATTATTAAACATATCTAAGTACTATGGCCATTTTTTCTCCAGTGCAATGCTTTTCTACTTTTCTCGTCGAACATCAGAGCTTTCATTTGAGCCGCATTTGACCCCAAGTGTCCGGCCATTTTAAAATGATTTTATTATTTAAACCTTGCAGGTCTGAATTTGAATCTCGATATTGAACCGTTAGAAAACATTTTAAAATTTTGAAAAAAAAGAGCAAGTTTACTTTTGGAGTTTATTTTTGAAAATTATGGGCATTTTCTGGAAATAATTGATAAACAATCAATTTTTCGCCGTAAAAATCATTTGTTCGGAATCATAACAAATTTATTCCTATTCAGGATTTTATCAGAGATGGATTCCATAGCAAAAAAATAAGGTTTCCTAAAGATTAAAAAATTTCAATGATTTATTTATAAACAACGAATGTTATTATTATTATTTACTTATTGTTTAATGAGAGTAAACATACAAATAGAGCTCTCTTCTAGCAAGAGGGTGCGTAACGGCATAGCGTAGTAAAATATACAATATAATTGAAATGGCGAACAAAGCGTTCGTTTGATATAATAAACAACGAATGTTTAAAAACATATCTTTGTGCAAAATGTAATTTGACGGACACTGAATATTCATGATTTTTTCCAAATTTTTATCACGCAATTTAACTGACAACTCCAGGGCTATGTAAAACGGAATAACAATTGAAGAGAATTCCAGATTATCAAACTGAAAAAAAACACCCAATATCACGTGCCTTAAAAGACAATTCCAAAAATGATGTGTATTTCCAATGTACTCCTTTATTTATCATCAAACGTTTGCTGTCGTACAATTGTTTTCTGTCAAACATAACCTCTGTAACAATCAATATTTCCCTAGTGGAACAACAATCCATAAACATAAAAGCTATTACATGAATTAATCGATTATTGGACTATGAAGAGTCTGGAATGAACAGATGGCTTCATGATAATATTTTAATAACAAAATCACTTACGGCTTTGTATTCGTATTGGAGTTGTCGTGCCGCTGCGTCCGCCATTTTTGCGGCGACTGTAGAGCTGTTGACGTCGTCAATTTAAGGAAGCACGACGATTTCTATTCTTTAGTCGATAATATTGGAAACGCTAAATATCAAAACGCCACCTATGAATGGCGGATATTGGGCTGCACACAGCAGTATCAACCCAATTTGGGCTTGTGTTAGCGTGTATGGGCGCGTTTCGCAATCGACGTAGTAGCAGTAGCAGTACTGCAACCCTAATTTTGCTTTACTGCAGCTACGGTAGTTGATTCCGAAACGCACCCTATATGAGAAGCCAAAATCGGACGAAACGCACACTATATGAGAAGCCAAAATCAGAGATTATAATCTCTGCCAAAATCGTCCATATTGGTGAAAACGAGCGCCGCCATCGGTAATTAGCGGTCCCAATAGGCATTCGTGTTCATTCAACTGTGGTAAAGAGTGGCCAAATTCAAATAGGGCAATAATGATTCACATGGGCTTAGCCGACCGATATTAATTTTTCAATTAATGCACTTATTGAATCGATAGCTAATCGTTTGCCGATAATTGAAGTGCATTTAATAACGTTTGATAATAATTTATTGAATTATAAAAAATTAATCAAATTTCGCCCATGTGTTTAGCCGACAAACATAAAAAATGAATATTTTTTCAATTTTTTTTTTTAATCGAAGCGAAATCGTTTGTAGTTTTCAAATCAATAACTATCAATGATTGATTACGCGATATTTCATCAGGATCAATCATTTACGCAAAGAGGATAGACCTGAGTAGAGGCCCGGATCGGGGGGTTTGATCGACTCCAAAAAAGTTAGTTGGTACCCCACGGGAAAGGCGGCGTTCCGGTCGAATTGTCGGTAAATGTGAGTCGGGTGCGTGGGTAACTCGGCAGTAGCAGTCCCGCTGTGACAGGGACAGGTTTGGAGGGGGATTTTTGTCCTCCTTGTACTCAATGTTTACTTTATGTTTTTCAGTTGATTTATTCGCCGACTAATTAATATTAAGGGATGAAACAAAGACTGTTCAATGGAGAATTAAATTCCCCATCCATCAACCCCCGTTTCATCCCTTAAT
>NW_021680664.1:45440-78491 GCF_001412515.2 Diachasma alloeum
ACTTTCGTCGCAATATTAATTTTTTTATTGCAGAGATTAAGGGATGAAACGGGGGTTAATGGATGGGGAATTTAATCCTCCATTGAAGAGTCTTTGTTTCACCCTTAATATTAATTAGTCGGCGAATAAATCAACTGAAAAACAAAGTAAACATTGAGTACAAGGAGGACAAAAATCCCCCTCCAAGCCTATCCCTGTCACAGCGGGACTGCTACTGCCGAGTGCCGAGTTACCCACGCACCCGACTCACATTTACCGACAATTCGACCGGAACGCCGCCTTTCCCGTGGGGTACCAACTAACTTTTTTGGAGTCAGTCAAACCCCCCGATCCGGGCCTCTACTCAGGTCTATCCTCTTTGACCTCAATAGTGGAAGTCGATTATAAAGGTTATAAAATTAGATATAGAAAAAAAACTAGCCGTTATTTCTCTTCATTCGGATTTTTTTCGTTAATAGTGGAAGTTGATTATAATAAAGATGATAAAATTAGAGAAAGCAGAGCCACTTTCGCAGCTGTTACTCTACTTTTCCTACTGTATTTCAATCTATATCTGAAAATGACCGCCGTTATAGTTCATGGCGCTGATCGGCCTCTGAAAAAACCGTTTGAATTCAAAAGTTGTTTATATAAAACAAAAGAGCGAGATAAAACTAATAAGATGTGAGTATACATTATTGCGTGTTCATTGTTGTCTTTTGACTGATCGTTTCAAGTGGTGGTGAAGGAATATCGTTCCTGGTCCTGGTCTGGGTTTTACCGGGAAAGTTGTGAGAATTAGTGTCTCTGTGACGCTACGGATTGACACAAATGTTTGAGGATCCAAAAATGACGATAAAAAATAGTTTTTGATGAACATCAATTCGTTTAATCGATCAGATTGAAACGGATTACAAATCTCTAAAGTTTTGGTTCTTTTCTAGTGCATGGTTTTGGTTTTTGTGGAGTTATTTAAGTATGTTTGGGTAGCTAACCTCAATTGTCTTGATTCCCGCCCAATTGTGTAGGAAAACCAATCATATCTTCGGATGTCACAGGTTAATTGAAATAAATTATTAATATGAATGAATGACAATCATCTTGATTGAATTGCGTGTGGGATGTGTCAAAACCTGATTTTGTGAATTCTTCATTTTTATTTCCAGGAATCCTTCGCAATTGGAGAAAAACTCTCGTCGATCACTCTCAGTACGTAGAATATTTTAAAATAATTGTTTTTTAAATCATTCTAGTGGCGAAAAATTTGAAGCTAAATAGTGGGCAATATTTTTCATTCATTTCATTTTTTAAGAGGATTAAAAAATATTACAGATTCCTTATAAAGTCCCTATGGTGTTGATTAGCTACTCCGCGAAATCATTTCATGAATTAACTTTTTGACACTCAGTGCGTGAGGCGCTGTTTCACGAACGAGCGAAGCGTTCACCGCCCACGCACTTCGTGTCAAAAAATATTATTCGATACACGGAAGTGAAGAACTTTTTCTGGCGAATATGAGGTTACAGAACGAGCCGAAGGCGAGTTCTGTAATCATATTCGCCAGAAAAGTTCTCCACGCCCTAGTATCGAAATGTACTATATTGCTAGTTTAATTAAATTTCTGGGATTTTTTTCATAAGGTCTTATATTTTTACCTAGATTTTGAAAGGTCCAAAATCGAGAAATCCACTGGAATCTCTGGAATCTGCAGCATCATCAACTGAAACTACACCATCGAGATTGAAGAGGAGAGTTAGTTTTGCTGAGAAAAAACATGTCAAGTGAGTAATATTTTCGTTGTCTTGGAAGACAAGTGAGAAATTGCTCTTGAATTGCACGTGAGGTATTCCATGTCAAATGAGTTAACGACTGATCCTCACCCTCTTGGAATTTGATCTCGATTTTTTTCTACGATTGGGGGGCTAGAAAAACTATCTTTCAATTTTTTCAAAGTTTTTTAACAGCTCATTTCGGAGATGTGATTTTTTCTTTGACCGAGTTCGAAGATGAAGACGATCTAATTGTTGTTTTGATTTTTAGAATAATTTTCAAAAATTTTGTATTTTATAAAAATTACAATTCCGAGGATATCTTTGTATATCATGCTCTAAATTCATTCAATGATGGCTGAAAATATTAGTTTCAAAGCCATTCTGTCGAAATTGAAAGATCGTTACGATACCTATCTTTGTTGGTTTAAGGATGTTCGACACCCTTTTAGCCAAAATTGACGTTGTTTTCATTTTTCTGGCAAATTATCGATGGGAGTGACGTGAAAAAATATAACGATTTTGTGGTTTGTCATTCTTTAATGGCTCACGAAGTTGCGTAGTGGTGCGATAATTTTCATGCGTTTTTTCTACAGTTTTGTGATTCTTTTTAAAAGTTTAGAGAAAACGCAGGAAAATGTTCGCACCACCTTAAAATTTCGTCAGTCATTAAATAATGACAAAACGCAAAAACGTTATATTTTTTCACGTCAATTCCATCATAAGTTTGCCAGAAAAATTAAAAAAACGTGAATTTTGGCAGAAAGGGTGTAGAACATCCTTAATTTTTATGATGATTTTTGTGAATTCAGAATTCTTCGTAAATTGCTTTGAAACTGAACTTTCTGATGGTTTCTTCAAATGTGATGTTTCGAATTCATAATATAGATATTCCATTCGATTTATTAAAGAATTCTAAAATTATTTTCACAACATTTAAAAGTTTGTTGATTTTGCATCTCCTGTACAATTTGCTTCCACTGATTATTTGAATAAAAAAAAGAAAGGTTAAAATTGATTCATTTACCATTAAAACGACCTACTTCAACTTTACTTTTATCGAATAAAAGGATGGTATAGAAATATGTTATTTCATATTTGAAATTTCATCAAATATTAAACCAAATTAAATATATAATACAATTGGTTAGAGAAGAAATTTAATTGAATTTAATAAAATGATATGAAACGATGAATTATATACTATAAAACCACATAATCTGCAAAATGACCGTTCGGAAGCACATTGCTAATTTATTAGTAAAACACTATACTGTATTAACGTAAAAGCAATTTTCCACTTGTTTTCCTCTTTTGAGGCCCAGATGGATCATATTTAGAACGTTATCTCGATTATTTCCATCCTCATAATTTAAAATATATTATAATTTTCATTGAATTTTACATCATGCAGAAGTGCCTAAAAATTATGATTGTACAATCAAAAAATGTAGAAAAATAACAGAGCATTTCGAAAGTCCGTTCTAATAAAGATTAAGAAATAAGTCTGATAGAGAGGAAATTGTAAATGGATAATTTATCATGGCAACTAACGATCTGACAAAGATTAGTTACTGTGACAAATGACAAACTAACAGCCATTAGATATAGTAAATTATTAATTTGCAATTTGCTCTCTATCGGATTTATTTCCCAATATTCTCAATATTATTTACGAATGCTCGTTGAAAATGTTCATTTTTTTTTTCAATTTTTTTTGATTGTAGAATCATAATTTTTGGGAGCTCCAAGGCTATGTAAAACTGAATGGCAATTGGAAAACATTTCGGATTAGCAAAATGAAAAAAACAACCAAGATCACGTTCGAAAGATGATACAGGTGTGCCGGAATAACAAAATTTTTCAGCCCTGATAGTTTTAATATTGTTGGATTTTTTAAATTTATTGACTATTCGGTATTGAATAACATGTTTTGCTATGAATTATAGTAATCGCAGTAATTAATTACCTTGATGGACAATTTTTTCTTCAATTTCAAATTACAATTATTGCAATATTAGAGAATTTATACAGAATTTTACTAGGTTTTAGTATTGAAAACTCCGTTGATTTCAGGGAAATGTGATGAAAATGTTACAAAATCACAAACATTGATGTGACTCATGCTTTGAACTCTATGAATAACTACAAAATTGAAGTTATTGAAGTTTCCTCATTTATTGAAGACTAAAAAATTCCGTGTTTCTGAATTTCTAATATGAATCAAAACCTCATGAATAACATCATTTCAAATTCAATTCAAAGTCGCAATGTTAAATATGATTTTTAGATTCTGAACTTAAACTTTCATTTTGGAACGTTGGAAAATAATTTTTTCCATCTAAAAAATTATTGAAGAGCTACAATTTTCAAGGATTACGTCATTTTCTCGTGCGTGATACATAAAAAATCAATTTTCCATCCCGACAATTTGTTTTTCAAATCAGAAAATTTGTTCATATTGAGGTAATATACAAAGAGGTTTCTACGATAGCTTGTGGCAGAGGGGGAACGAGAGGTCCGAAATGATCAAAAAAGTGGGACGCAGGGGAGACCAGGGCAGAATAAAATTCGAGGAAAAATGAAACAGTTATAATTTTTTCCATTCACAACCTCATCGAACCTTTTCATGTATTTCCTTATCTAAAAACAATAACGTTTTCAACTCATTTCGTTTAATTTTTATCAAACAGAACATATTATGAACAAATTTGGCACGCGGACGACTCGGGTATGATTCCGGACGGTGGGGGGAGGGGGGGTCGTAAAATCATTTTTTAATTCTCTAATTCTTACAGATTCATTCTCTGAGCGGGAGTCTCGCAAGGGACAACTGTCAAGCCTTTTCCCTCAAGTGAGATTTTTCCTTGGTCCTCAGCGAATGCTGTACAGGGGGTTGGAGGGGTGAGAAGGGAACAAAAAATCGTTAAAACCCGAGAGGGTATACGAAAGAACAAAAATTGTTATGAACAAATTAATGTATGAATCAATCAACAAATGTGAACTATAACAATTTTGCACTAGCGCACATGCACTGTACTCATGTAAATATCCGCTGAGTTGTTTGTTATATTCTGGATAATAGTAGAATACATACTAGCGAGGTTTTTCGTGTCAAAAATACATGAAGAGGACATATTCAGTATCGAAAAAATGATCATCAGTACTTGGTCCGCAGATAGAAAACCTACGGAGAAAATTCCATCCAAATGAAAATAAAAAAACACGAAACCTAATCTCAATCTGTCGCTTTGGAAGTGAAATAGAGCAAAAAAAAGCCCACCAAACTGTGCGTGTGATGCGTTTTCCACATTATTTCATATTGCCCCGCATTCCATTTTACCTCCCCATTTTCTTTTCCCCGGTCTCCCCTAATATTTGAATAGCCCCTGTAATCATTCGTTAGTCAGACCCGAGTGGGTAAAATCAACAGAACAGTCCACTAACTAAAGCCCCTCCTCCTCAGAGAATTCTGCGACTCTATGGAGCAGGGCACAGTCTGGGACAACACCTACGAGGAGAGCGACAGCTCTCACATGGCGAGAAGTCACCACGACGAGAATCATCAACCGCCAATCCACCCGGCGCCCCCACCCTTTCCCCTCCCCTCCCTGAGTGACTCTGACTCTTCCCTAATCTTCGAACACCCAAAAACCCCAGTTCTCGATCTAAACTTCGTAGGCCCCCACGGGATAGAACAGCACCCCGACCTCCTCCTAGAAAAAGAAAACATTCCGATGAATCCCATGGCGAGCCTATCAGAGCCAAGTGATGAGATGATTCCCCTTCCGCAGCTCTCCCCGGGGATTCCCTCCAGTTCTCACAAATTCGCTATCTACTGCGATGACGAAAACTCCCCTTCTTCCACAGAAAAATCAAAAAATCCTTCTGCAGATGAATCAGAAGATCGCACACTAACTTTGACAGACTCTCAATGCCTTGACTTCACTGAGGATGAACCTGAAAGGGCAGAAGTCATCCCATCTAAGCTCACGAAACCCAGAAGAAGTGCCTTCGATGGGATGGAGATGACGGAAGCCCTGTCATCAGTTCTGTCAAGCATGGAACCTAGAGACAAGACTAAAAATGTGACATCAGTATTAGCACAAAAGTCCATATGGAGTATACTACACGATGAAGAAGCAAACAAGGTATTAAAGCCTTCATCAAGAGACATGGAAGAGAGTGCAGGGACTCCCTCAACCAGGAAGAGTGTGTTAAACCTCGATGATCTGAGGTCATCAATTCTCCCATCATCAGAAACCCAAGAAAAGACTCAGTTTTTCCATCACGAAGTCGACGTGACTGGCCATATCCCATCCGTCTTAAATCCTCCTACAACCATCACAGGTGTTCTGAACTCTGATGAAATGGAAATGACAGAAGGAATAACTCCATCTTTCCCACCAACTGGAGACAACCTAGATGAGAGCGGAATGGAACTGACGAAGGCAATAACTCGTCTACAGCCGATAAACGAACCTGAAGACAGAACTCAATTCTTCAATGAAGTAGGCATGGAGATGACGGAAGTAATCAATCGTCTGCAGCCGATAAGCGAACCTGAATACCAAACCGAATTCTTTAATCAACGAAAGATGGAGATGACGGAAGTAATCAATCATCTGCAGCCGACAAGCGAACCTGAAGACAGAACCCAATTCTTTAAGCAAGGAGACGTGGAGATGAACGAAGCAATCAATCCTCTGCAGCCGATAAACGAACCTGAATACAGAACTCAATTCTTCTATCAAGGAGGGATGGAGATGACGGAAGCAATTAATCGTCTGCAGCCGACAAGCGAACCTGAAGACAGAACCCAATTCTTTAAGCAAGGAGACATGGAGATGACCGAAGCAATCAATTCTCTGCAGCCGATAAACGAACCTGAAGACAGAACTCAATTCTTCTATCAAAGAGGGATGGAGATGACGGAAGCAATCAATAATCTGCAGCCGACAAACGAACCTGAAGACAGAAATCAATTCTTCTATCAAGGAGGGATGGAGATGACGGAAGCAATTAATCGTCTGCAGCCGACAAGCGAACCTGAAGACAGAACCCAATTGTTCTACCAAGGAGGTATGGAGATGACCGAGGTTGTCCGTCCGCAGGCACAACTCCAGAACTCCCTGATGGAGTTGACAGAAGCCATCCCATCGCTGAAACGTCCTTACGGTGTCATCTCAACAAAAGATATTAGAGATTCAACTACCTCCAGTCCTCGACCAAAATCTTCGAAAGAATACGCTTCATCTTCTAAGAAGGCTCCTTCGAAGCAGGACCGGGACGCTCTGCATCGTCTCCTCCATCCAGACTCTCCTGAATTATCTTCCCCGAATCTGCAGAATGTATCGATGGAGTGCATAGCTGCACAATCAGGTGTGCAATTTCCGAAGAATTGTGGTCAAGACCTTCATCGTCTTCTTCACTCAGAAACCAAGTCTCCTCAGTTTTTCAATCAGAATCATCACGAAAACTTAACCAGTAGCTGTCATTCAACATCTCGTCAAGATCATGCTCAACAAAACAAGAATAATCTCCATCATCTTCACGAACCTGAAGGCAGAGCCTCTTCGCCGAATCTTGAGAATCAATCGATGGAGTTTACCTGCCGCATGGGACCTCAACTCGACCGTTTCGTAAACACTCGTCAGGATGATTCCATGGAGATTACTGAATGTCGCATTCCGGTGTCTATCAGACGAACAAGACTTGAAGATGTGAATATGCCTGTAGAAGCTAGCACGCCAATCCCAATAGTAATGTCTGATCCTTCTGAATCGTCCGGAGTCGAGTCTTCAAATTCATTCAAGGAGAATCGCACACCCCCCGGGGAGCAGTCAAAGATGCATCCAGTGGCTAGACCACTGTTTGAACGGCAAGATGAAGAGGTGAGTGATTCCACTCCAACTCCATTAGAAGCCTCCGAGGAATTTGCTGACACCATCAGATCGAGACCTACGATTAACGGAGGAAATCTCGAAGATGTGACTTTCGAATTGACAGGGGCTATTCCAAAACCTCTGGAGGATCATGGAGCATTATTATCTTCGGACCTGCAGAACATTGAAGCCCCATCTTTCATGTTTGCGGACAGCGTCAGTGATGAGAACAGCTTGCCAAGGATAGAGGCCAACAGGAGTAATGAAGGAGTGTCTTTGAGAGATGAAAGACCAAAAAGACATGTTGAAGGGGAACTTTTATGTCAAGATGCTGAGGCAATTAGACTTGGGGATCAAGAGATTACGTGTGATTTTCGCCCGGTGCCGATACCAGAGACAGAATTCACAGAGGAAATCAGCAATTTCGAGATGAGAAGAAGGACTCGAGTGCTTCAGAATAACGAAGAGGAGGAAATCGCGAGGAAACGGAGGACCTACAATATTCCAGAGGGAAGTACCCTGTCGACATCCGTTGCTAGTGAGGAAGAGTTGCCTGCAGTTGATCGCAGGAAGACTCACACAATCCGCAAGCATGAGGAAGAAGAAGAGGAAGTGATTCAACGGGTGGAGAAATCAAAAACGTATGTCATCACCAATCAGTCATCAAGCAAGTCTTTGGAAATAGATGGTCAAGTGAGAGTTGAAATGTTCAATAAGAATACTGTTGTTACTTATCAATCCAAAATGGATGATGGAGAAGGACAAACAGGTGATGCTGGAGAGGTTGAAGATACGGTTTTGGAAAGAAGAAAATGGTTTAGGTCAGACAATTATCATGTTAATGTTGTAAATGATGAGGTGAATGTAGAGTTTGATATTAGAGAGAGAGAAACGACTTCGGTTCCATCTATTTCCCGACGAGATGCAGTGGGAGAGGAAATGGATGGAGTGAGCAAGGACAAGGATGACACAGTAGACAAATCTGATCCCAGTCTAGAGCACCTTTCAGAGAATAAAGGAGAAGTGGAGATCCCCGAGAAATTATCTCGTCGTGCCCAAATCGTAAGAGAACATGATGCACTAGTCAGGGCGATCAAAAAGTCCAGAAAAATGGAGGAAATCATGCGTCAGAAAATGGCTGACATGCAAAATAAATCCCCAGAATCTTCTCCTGAGGTACTTGCCCATGATTCTCAGATGGAAGTTGATAAAGTTGAATTGAGTGCATTCGAGTCAATGAAACAGAGTTTAGAGGACCGGGCGTCCGGGGATTGTCTGTGGGTGCCTCTTACAATTTCAGAAGACAGAGTCTTTGTGGAGTTTAAGAAGACGGGATTTACCTTCGGGGCTACATTTATTGTTCCTGAGGATGAAGGTGGAATGGCGAGGATCAACAATCTTTATAAGTTAACTAGGTTAGCTGGCATTGAGCCCTCAATTCTCAAAATGACAGATCGCTTGATTGAAGATAGGATCAATACGGATGAATTGAAGAAGCAGTTCATAAGTTATGATGACGTTTTACCACTCATTGAAAGGGTCACTGAAAACGTCAGGTTTATCTACGATTTTTACGACGAATTGAAGAAACTGTATCGGTCAAATAAAATGGAGATTACGTTGGAGAGGGTATCCTTCCTCGTGATGTCAAAATCAGCAGATACTATTCTTGAGGTGTCCATCAACGTTAAGTCCTTCAATGAGATTGGACCGGACGACATCGATGTTAGGTGCTTCATTGGCAGTGTAAGGTATAGGAAAATAATGATGCACACACGAAGAAATTTTATACATTATTTTTCCCAACCGGATTTTCAATAATCAAAGCGCAGTATGAGATGCTACCCAACAGTTTTATTTCAGATATTTCCGTCTAGCTTTTGAATATTTCGCAGTACAGTAGACTCTCGCTAGCTGCTCATCGAAAGGGCTGTAGGGGTAGCATTTCGAAGAAATGAAAACAGCCCCCACTCCTCAACCAATGCCGATCCAAGTTCTCAGAAAAATGAAAGGGAATGAATAGTTTTATTTTCGAATAAAATTATCTAGACCTCTGTGGTTACGGACGGAGGACAAAAGAAAGCAATAAGACGGCCGAGAGTGGGGGGCAGCACTCGAGTATCCGAGGAGATTACTGCGAAAAACGAGCAACTAATGAGCGTGCAACAAGCGAGAGTCCACTGTAGCTCTTAATTTTTTCGTTTCATTTCAGATCGAATCTTGTCTTTGGCAGTCTACGGAAATCGGATTACACTGTTAGAAATTTTTTGGAATTTCATTGAAAATATTATAGTAAATCTCATGAGGGTGACATTGAATTAGTGGGAAAATGGTTATGAAATTGCCAATATGCAATGGGTTATGGTTGAATTGTCAATGAAACATGAAGATTTAATAACAGAATAACATTAATTTTCAAATCAATGTATTCTATTAACATAATTTATTCAAATTTTCCAGCAATTGACGCGCTGATGTTGACCACTAGACTCTCATTGACCACAATCCGATTGGGAATAATAATCTGACAAATACCCCTCGAGCTTCAAAATTAATCGGGTATTTCCCTCAAGCTCCTCTCCAAACAAACGATCGTGTCAAGTTTTGCTGATTACAAAATTCCGAGCGCTTGCACGAGGATATTTTATAGAAAAAAAATCAGTAGAATTTCATCTTTTTATACAAATTTTTGTATTGAGACATTTTTTATAGGAATTTCTCGACACAAAATTTCGTTTTTTACATTCGTTTTTTTTCTTTTATCATTCGAAAAATTAAACGAAAAACTTGAAATTTTTTAGACCAGAAAATTTTACAGAAAATATGTCAATAGAATAAGTTATATTCGATAGAAAATAAATTGAAATTCAATAGATTTTTTCGATGGATTTTTTTCGTACGTGTGATAATAATGTGATAAATGAAGTAATGGCGATTTTTATGTTTCAGGAAATCAGATATCAAGAATCTCATAAAGAATGTCAAGAGAAATCATAAATTTATTACAATGTACAAGAATGATGTTAAGGATTATATTGAGCTGATGGAGGCGGTGTCAGTGAAGAAATTGGGAGAATGATTCTAGGGTTTCTTCGTGTTGATGTAATTTTTTATTATTGTAGACGCCTGAATTATCTCAGAAGTCCATATTACGAGGAGAACTTTGAGTTTCATATTGTGAGACCCATATGAAGGGTGAAACTCATAGAATTGATGTCTTCAAACGGATTGAGAGAATTATTTCAGAGTTATAATTCTATTCTCCATATGAAGGCAATTATTTATTAGTGATAAAAAAAATATTGTAAAGCCTTCATATGTTAATATCGTTTAATATCGAAAACATTGTAATATTGTCGATGCAATTTTTTATTATTGAAGTCGTTTGAATCAATTCAAAGGGACATACTACGAATGTAATTTTGAGTCTCATCTCAGATTTCCATATGAAGGGCCAAATTGATAGAATTAGCTATTTTCAAAATGATTGGGGGAATTATTCCAGAGTTATAACTCTATTCTCCATATGGAGGCAATTATTGATTGTTGATAAGAAGAAAAATGCAGACTTCGTATGGTGAAAGATTCTAATATCATAATAAGGTTCTAAAATTGAATGTCAAATATTGCAATCAGATATAGGCTTTGTTGTACAATAAAATGTTACTTTATTTGCACTCCATTTTACCTCTTTTCTCGATGGATGTTTTATTAAGGGGCATGAACAACAAATTTGTAGCCTTCATACTACCCGTTGTGGTCAATAAAATCGTGAGTAATTGTGACATGTGCAATTGCTATTAGTTTTCTGACATTCTGTAATGGAAGTGCTGAATTTCACGAATAACCACCAATTTTTTAAATAATTGGATGATAAGAATATAATGAATTATTAAAATTACTGTTAGATTACACAAATTCACGTTTTTTTAGAATACACTGTTAAAAAATTTTGGCTAATATTTCCCGTATACTTTTCGGAAATTTTTATCGCATTTTAGCTCTACTGAAATTTCAAGGAATTTGGTCATTGAAAATTCAAAATTTCATGGAAAAATTGAAGTGAACTGTGAATTTCAGTTCAGTTATTCCCTGAAAATTGAAAGAAATCAGGAAAATTCCGGTAAATATGTTCTTAAATTTTCCATTAAATTTTGAAATTTTTACTGAAAGTACTTCAATGATCCTTCCATCGAATGGCAGAAGTTAAATTTCGATTTCTTGAATAATTTGTTTCCTATAGAAAAATTTAGCATTAATTTGGAAAAATTGGAAACAAACCCATTTTGCCCCATTATTTTCTTTCTTAATGAATAAAGATGGAGGGGCGAGGGAGAATTTTGAAAATTAGAAACGTACCCATTATGCCACGTTGTTTTGTTTCTCAATCAATGGGAGGGGGGGGGGGGCATTAATNGGGGGGGGGGTATTAATTTTTAAAAGTTAGTAACAATCCCTTTCTACCCCATTGTTTTTTTTTAATGAATAAAGATGGAGTGGGGGGGGGGGCGAATTTTGCCCCATGGTTTTTTTTCTCAGTGCAGAGGGGGATGAGTTACAATTTGAAAAATTAGTAACAAACCCATTTTACCCCATTGTTATTTTTTCTTAATGAATAAAGATGGAGTGGCGGAGGGGGGGGGGGAATTTTGAAAATTAGTAACGTACCCATTTTGCCTCGTTGTTTTGTTTCTCAATGAATGGGGGGGGTGACTTAATTTTTAAATGTTAGTAGCAAACCCATTTTACCCCTTTTTTTTCCTTAAATAAATAAAGGTGGAGTGGGGGGGGGGGGAATTTTGAAAATTAGTAACGNATTTTACCCCTTTTTTTTCCTTAAATAAATAAAGGTGGAGTGGGGGGGAGGGAGATTTTGAAAATTAGTAACGAAGCTATTTTGCCCCGTTCTTTTTTTTCTCAATGAATGGTGGAGGGGATACGGACGCGTTCTAAAAATTGCATTTTCGAACTTTTTGGATGATAATGGGTTGATATAACCCAAAAAATGCAAAACTTAAATTTGGTCGATTCCAATGCTTCCATCCGGAAGCAAAAGAAAGCTCATGATTGATTTATTCGGTTTATCTGTCGTATCGAAGAAGCCACACCTGAGTGATGTCTCTACAGGGGTTTAACGAATCGTCTTGATAAAATCCAAGTTTATTACATTAATTCCACGAAAGTAAGAAAAGAAAAAAAGAGTAAATAAAAGAACCAGAAATCCAAAGGGTTTAATTATTCATCCCCCCCCCCCCCCAATGAACCACGGTTAGTTCAGGCGAGGAACAGTACATGATTTTTATCATGTTATATTAATATTAGTATTGTGTCACAATTTTTCTGCAGAAAAGCTTGGAGAAAACAACACGTACGAATGAGATTCATATAAAAAAGTTAGTGCATTCGCCAGAAAAGTCTATTATTGCATTCCTTTTGGAATTCTTTTAAAAACTTGATTTATTAGTTTTTCGCTGATTCTATGAGAATTGATATTAGTAATCAAATACCAATTTACTATGATTGAGTTGATTTGGCGGTTTGCGAAAGGTTCCGAGTTGAAATCCCGGCCGGGTAGAATAGTGCGATCTAACCATTTAAAGTCTTGATCATCATCGCAGTATACCCTAACCGGGTCGAAGCAATGTAAAATAACGATAAAAAAAAAAGAATTGGTATTATAAGAGCTACAATCATGCTAAATTTCAATCTCCTACCTCAATTTTTCCTTGAGTTATCGCGCGTACAAGGAATTTAGGCAAAAGGAGCAAAATTAGAAATATCTCGAAAACATCGTATGAATGAGTATACATATTTTGATTGATCTAGATAGAAGCCATCGAGAGTGTGGTCTAGGATGTAGTCTATAACAAACTATAAAAAATGCGTCGATATTCCTAAGGAGGCTTGTGACTGCGTATTTTTCCGATAGGTAACAGTTTTGGTGAGTATGAAAACCGTATGAGAATATATAGGAATATAGAGGTCATATTTAATACAATGTGTAATAATTTACTCGCAGTTCACTACGAGCAACTAATAATCTAGTCACTGTTTTGTGGAATCTGTTTATTCTCGTTCTTAATAATAATTAGATTTCCCCCACGATATCTGTACACAATTCGACGGTAAGAAACGGAATAGGTTGAAAATGTAACTTTCTGAAAATGTAACGATTTCGGTTGGTAGGGTAGAAGCTAGAATGAGTTCGTAGAGCCGCCTATAGACAAAGTGAAGAAATGCGATCGAAGCAAACTCAAGAGATGGCGGGAATGTCGGAAACATTATGGAGATAATGAGGTCTCACATAAAGAAGGTAGAGATCTGTTTATCACAAACAACTTATATTTATTCAGTCCAATCAATGGATAATTAATAGTGAATACAAAAGATAAGACGCCACAGATATGGTGGGTTAGATGAGATGCGATGAATAATAATAATAATTCGGATGATTTCGTGAAGCTCCGCTAGCCCGATCGCGGGACTAGTATCTGTTTGCGTCGTTGGCGCTGAGGGCGAGCTCCGTCGGTAACGCTGAGTTCTGGTTGAGCCTCAGCCGCCACAACATGATCGTAGCAGTGGCACTCATGTTCAATAATTGACAATAATATGAATGACACCAATCCCAACTTGGTGCTTCCATTGGAATCGAAGCACAGGAAACAGTTGAGAGTTAGTTCCAGGGGGTTATGGGAACTCTCTGAAGTCTTCACAGTTCAGACTTCAGTTTCGGGGGGTTTTAGGTTGTCTTCAAACTCTTAATATTTTTCGCAGTTGAATGGGGGGGAGGGTTTCGTGTGGTCTACGAACTCTTAACTGTTATTAGAGTTAAGAGTTCAATGTTGGCAGGTTCTGGGTAAAGGTAGGGGGTGGGGGTCTCATATGCTCTCAGAACTCTTGACTATCATTAAAAATGAGAGTTTAGTGTCGACGAGTGTGCTCTCTGAACTCTTAACTGTCGTCAGAGTTAAGAGTTCAGCGACGGGCGGTTCTGGAGAGAGGAAGGGGGGGCCTCATGTGTTCTCTGCACTCTTATGTCAAAGACCATTTTTTATTTGAAACTTTTTTTTATGCGAAACTAAATGGTGGCAATATATGCATTTAAACAATTAAATTGCTAATAATTATTGAAGGCCTAACTTATTGGCAAAAAAAACACATTCGTTTTCAGCACATCAAAATATATAACATACCCAAGTTTCAAGACTTTACATCTATTTCATACCTTTTGACTTCAGCGTATCGACTAACAATGAGGTGGGTCATTCCACGTCTCTAGCCTTTAGGGCCATACGGGCCACATAGGCTACGGTGATCAAGAGGGTCAAAATCCCTTATTTGACATTTACGAAAGTCCGTTTGATGTTACAAAGGGTAACGGGAGTAAACTTCTATGAACATAGTGACCCTGGTGAATGCTAAAAAAGTCTAGAATATTCTAAAATTTTGTCGGAGCACCTAAAGAGTGTATCGATGATGGAGTTTTCGGTTTGGAGTTTTTTTATAACTTTCTACCCTGGCGAGTATCTTGCCCCTCAGTTACGGGGCAGTTTTGGGGCAGTTGTTTTTGGGGTTAAAACAATGGGGGGAGGTCCCAAAACAATGTAAAAATTAATTAATTAATTATATATAGGTAATCCGATGGTTAATTGTGTTGTTATTCATTAGTTTAATAAAATAATTACTAGTATACTGGAGGGTAATACAGGCCTGTAGGGAAAATACCGCGAGATGGCGGTAGTATCGACTTCTTGACTCGTTTGGCCTGGTACACGGGCGCGGCGGGAAAATAGAATTTCAAAAAGTGGGGTGGTGGTCAAATATCGCGCAAGGTATTGATGTATGGGGTGGAGACCCCACGTATGGTTGAGGGGTGAGAATATTATTATATTTTATCATCATATATGTTTCGTTATCTAATGATATATTGATGATATACTGATATCTACATTATATATACATATATCTCTACATAAAAAATGAGAAGGGCGAGGGGGGGGGGGTGAAAATTCAGGCAACGTTCAGGGTCAGGGGGGGTGAGCCTGTATGGGGTGGGGGTGATAATATTTATATATCCTTTTAATATATATTTTTTAGCACATATTCCTATATCATGTATATATTTCACATATATCCGTTTCTATAACAAAAAAAATGGGAGGGGGGTATTCAAAATACGCAAAGATTTAGGGCCGGGGGGAGCCTTTATGGGGTGGGGGTGATAATATTTATATATCCTTTAAATATATATTTTTTAGTACATATTTCTATACTATGTATATATTTCGTATATATCCCTTTCAATGATAAAAAATGGGGGGGGGGGGGTATTCAAAGGCCGCCAAGATTCAGGCGACATTCAGGGTCAGAGGGGCGGTAATATTTATTTATGTTTTTGAAATGTATGTCGTTGACGCTCATCGCTCACCGCGGAAAAACATATATGTGGATATTTTTATGCGACATATGTGTAATATATATGGAAGATATATTTGATTACCTAAAATTGACAAATATGTCGCATTTATACTCTATTCCGTACGGGCATGTCGCGAATATTCATACATATTTTTGAAATATATTTCCTATGACATATTGCTATATCATGTACAATATATATACATATCTCTCAACATAAATGGAAACATCAAAAGGAGGGGGGTAAATAATGAAAGAATGCCATCAATATTCAGACAAAGTTCAGCGCCACTGGGTTCCCGTATGGGGTGGGGGTAATAATATTCATATATGTTTCAAACAAATTTTTTTTAGTACATATTTCTAAGTTATGTATCAATTTGATATACATCCCTTCCTATGAATGAAGAAAATTAGGGTGGGCTGGCGGAAATTTTAAGGACATCAAGGTTCAGGTGACTCTCGTGGCGGGAGGGGGAGGCGGGTGGCCATTTATAAGATATGGGTGAGAATATGCATCCATGGTTTTGAAATATATCACGTACTAAAATTTCGAATCGGAAACCCTAAAAAAGGAATTTCTATAGAACTTCTATTTGATTTTCACTACGTTTTTAGTCGTTTCTATTAACATGTTCGATAGGAAATATTACCTAGAAAATTGTCAATAGAAAAAAAAGTTAATAGAATTTCATTTTTCTATAGAATTTTTCGACTCAAATTTTCTAAGTTTTTTTGAGATATTTTTTATTTTCTTCTCTTCAAAAAAATCGAATGAAAAAACTTTGAAAATTTGAGCCGAAAAAATTTTATAGACAACGAAATTCTATAAACATTCTCTAAAAAATTTTCTATCGAACACGTCAAAAGAAACGGCTAAAAACGTATAGAAAATTCAATAGAAATCTTATAGAAAGTCTATAGAAATTCCTATAGAATTCCTTAGGGTTATCTATTGAAAATTTTCGTACGTGTTCTCCAGGATTTCCCAAGGATTTATTTTTAAGATTTTTTCCGGAGTTTTTTTTTGAGAATTTTACCGGAATTTATTTTCCCGGATTCCGGCAGAACTTCTCGAGAATGTCTGCATGCGAGTTTCTCCAGAATTTCTTCTTACGAGCTTCTCCAGAATTTTTCCGCAAAACTTTTTGCGGAATTTTTTTTTTGATTCTCTTCAGAATACCCTCTCCAGAATTTTTAATCGAGAATTTCCCTTCGAAAATTCTTTCAGAGTTTCTCTTTGAGAATTCCTCCCGGTTTTCTTCTCAAGAGTTTCCCCAGAATTTCTCCTCAAGGATTCCTGTAGAATTTTTTCTCAAGAATTCCTTCAGTATTTCTTCACTAGAATTCTTCTACAATTTCTTCTCGAGAATTTTCAGACAATTATTTCTTGAAAACTTTCCTACAATTACTCCTTGAAAACTTTCCTACAATTACTCCCTGAAAACTTTCTTATAATTTCTTCTCAAAAATTTCTCCACGATTCCTCGGGNGTATATTTTAAAATCAAAATTTTAGATGTGATTTTTTTTGGTTCTTTTATTTCAGTTCAATAACTCGAGTTTGATCCAGCTGATTTCAATTTATGAGAAGTCAAAATCCCTTATTTTCTCTCGCTCACTTCATTTTTTTTGGCAAATTTCGAAAGATAACCCATTGAAAATGAAATAGATCGCGGAGGTGGTTCATCTCGAACGACGNTATTTATAACATTTATACCTCTTCTCAAACTCTATTTTCTATTACATACCCCTATGTACATTTTATACATATGTATATTTTCAGGTATATTTTAAAATCAAAATTTTAGATAGGATTTTTTTTTGGTTCTTTTATTTCAGTTCAATAACTCGAGTTTGATCCAGCTGATTTCAATTTATGAGAAGTCAAAATCTCTTATTTTCTCTCGCTCACTTCATTTTTTTTGGCAAATTTCGAAAGATAACCCATTGAAAATGAAATAGATCGCGGAGGTGGTTCATCTCGAACGACGGCTCAAAATGCGGGTTCTGCGTGTAAGAACTCAGGGACTTGGAACGAAACTCTGGAACGAAACGAAACTGCGGTTTTNGCTCACTTCATTTTTTTTTGACAAATTTCGAAAGGTAACCCATTGAAAATGAAATAGATCGCGGAGGTTGTTCATCTCGAACGACGGCTCAAAATGCGGGTTCTGCGTGTAAGAACTCAGGGACTTGGAACGAAACTCTGGAACGAAACGAAACTGCGGTTTTTCCGTTTCGTTCCAAGGAACGCAGTGGGGAACGAAACTAAACCTGGAACAAAACTCGAGTAACGTTACCGCCAGGAACGAAACCCTGTACCGAAAGTCCAGTAACGTTACCGCCTGGAACGAAACTCTGTACCGAAAGTCCGGTAACGTTACTGCCTGAAACGAAACCCTGTACCGAAAGTCCGGTAACGTTACCACCCGGAACGAAACCTTGGAACGAAAGTCGAATGACGTCATCACTGAAGAAGAACCCTTCGTGTAAAAATTGAGTGAGAGTTCCCATTCTAGACTTTTTCTTACTCTAAAAATGTATCCATGTTAGTTAATTACGTACCATAAACGATGAAATATGGCATTTCTCTGTGCCGAAAACTGAATTTTATGACACAAAATTATCCGTGTGGATAATTTTATGACAATATTGCGGGTGCCGGACAGTTATATATTATTTATTCCAAACAGCCATTACTTATTTGTTATTATTTGTGACAATTCTCAAAAGTATGTTCTTTATATTTATTAATTATTCCAATCAAACTACAATTTCAATTCTCCAAAAAAATACATGAACGAATCTAACGGTTCTGCAGATGCAAGATTCCCCTAAAATTCCTAAAAGCATTCATCTATTTTTAAGCTTTTCATTGATTCTTCATCATGGAGAAAAAAAAATAAATAAAGGAAAATAAGCAAGGGGAAAGTCAGTTCCGCTTCGTAGCCGTCATAGCCCACGTGGCCCTCGTTATCCTTGTGACCCTCGTGAAATCTGACTTTCCCCTCGTGGCCCTCGTTGTCCTTGTGACCCTCGTGTAATCTGACTTTCGCCTCGTGGCCCTCATTGTGCTTGTAACTCTCGTGAAATCTGACTTTCGCCTCGTGGACCTCGTTGCCTTTGTGATCCTCATACAATTTGACTTTTTTGTCATGGCTCTCACTGCCCTCGTGAACCTCGTGAAGTTTGACTTTCGTTGCGTGGCCCTTATTGTCCTCGTGAGCCTCATAAAATTTGACTATCGCGTGATTAACGAAATACATTAATATTAAATTTGACTATTACGTGAAACTTGAATTTCCCTTTGTCGCCCTCGTTACCCTCGTGACCCTCGTGAAATCTGACTTTCGCCCGGTGGCCCTCGTGGAATTTGACATTCACCTCGTGGTCCTCATGGAACTTGACATTTCCCTCGTGGCCCTCGTGGACCTCGAAGAATTTAACATTCTCCTCGTGGCCCTTGTTGCCCTTGTGACCCTCGTGGAATTTGACATTCACCTCGTGGTCCTCATGGAACTTGACATTTCCCTCGTGGCCCTCGTGGACCTCGAAGAATTTAACATTCTCCTCGTGGCCCTTGTTGCCCTTGTGACCCTCGTGGAATTTGACATTCACCTCGTGGTCCTCATGGAACTTGACATTTCCCTCGTGGCCCTCGTGGACCTCGAAGAATTTAACATTCTCCTCGTGGCCCTTGTTGCCCTTGTGACCCTCGTGGAATTTGACATTCACCTCGTGGCCCTCATGGAATTTGACATACACCTCGTGGCCCTCATGGAACTTGACATTTCCCTCGTGGCCCTCGTGGACCTCGAAGAATTTAACATTCTCCTCGTGGCCCTTGTTGCCCTTGTGACCCTCGTGGATTTCGACATTCACCTCGTGGCGCTCGTGGGCCTTGTGAGCCTCAGAATTTGACTATCGCGTTAAACTTGACTTTCCCCTTGTGGACCTCGTTGCCTTTGTGATCCTCATAAAATTTGACTTTTTTGTCATGGCCCTCACAGCCCTTGTGAATCTCGTGAAGTTTGACTTTCGTTGCGGGGCCCTAGTTGTCCTTGTGAGCCTCGTGAAATCTGACTTTCGCCCCGTGGCCCTCGTGGAATTTGATATTCATCTCGTGGCCCTCATGGAACTTGACATTCCCCTCGTGGCCCTCGTGGACCTCGAGGAATTCAACATTCTCCTCGTGGCCCTTGTTGCCCTTGTGACCCTCGTGGATTTCGACATTCACGTCGTGGCCCTCGTGGGCCTTGTGAGCCTCAGAATTGGACTATCGCGTGAAACTTGACTTTCCCCTTGTGGCCCTCGTTGTCCTTGTGACCCTCGTGAAATCTGACTTTCGCCCCGTGGCCCTCATTGCCTTCGTGAGCCTCATAAAATTTGACTTTCTCTCCGTGGCCCTGGTTGCCGTCGTGGAACTCATAAAATGTGAGTTCTACTTCGTGGCCCTCATAGCCCACGTGGGCCTCATGAAAATTCACTTTCGCGTGAAACTTGACTCATGAAATCTGACTTTCATTTCGTGGCCCTCATTGCCCTCAAATTGAAATTAAATTCAAATAAAATTTTGTGGTTGAGTCTCCGCCAAATGGCCGACAAATCTGCGGCCGATTATTTTCTGAAATTGTCTTTAAAATATTGTTTCAATTTTACGATGAAACCAGAATTAATACAAAAATATTGGACGATAATTCGCAATGGTCATTTACATATCATTTATCAGTTTTTCATGCAAAACTGAATAGATGCCTAAAAAATACACCATACTGTGCTTATTTTCCTTTATTTATTTTTTTTCCCCATGATGAAAAATCGATGAAAAGTTTAAAAATAGAAAAAGGCTTTTAGGAATTTTAGAGCAATTTTGCATCAACAGAACCGTTAGATTCGTTCATGTATTTTTTTGGAGAATTGAAATTGTAGTTTGATTTGAATTATAAATATAAAGAACATACTTTTGAGAATTTTCACAAATAATAATAAAGAATGACTGCTTGGAATAAATAATATATCACTGTCCAGCATCCGCAAAATTTTCATAAAATTATCCCCACAGATAATTTTATGCCATAAAATTCAGTTTTCGGCAACGAGAAATTGCCATATTTTATGGTTTATGGTACGTAATTAACTAACATGGATACATTTTTAGAATAAAAAAAAATCTAGAATGGGAACTCTCACTCGATTTTTACACGAAAAGTTTTTCTTAAGTGATGACGTCATTCGACTTTCGTTCCAAGGTTTCGTTCCTGGCAGTTTTTTTTTTTTCGTTCCTGGCAGTAACGTTACCGTTTTGTTTCGTTTCCTAGCTGAGGAACGGGAACGAAACGGTAACGCGTTCCAAGTCCCTGATAGATATACGATTATTTATATATCGTCACCCCCCACCCCCCCACTCCGATGATCAGGATATGCCGCCAGGGCCGAGGTATATATCAAATATATACATGATCTAGAAATATATAATAAATATATATATTAAAAACATATATAAATATTATCAGCCCCTAACGCCGCGTGAATCTTGCCGTCCTTTGGATCCCACCCCTCCCCTGTTTTTTTTATCATAAAAATGGTATATATCAAATATATACATTCTATAAGAATATGTGCTAAGTAATATATATTAATAACATATATAAATATTATCACCCCCAGCTCACCTGGGGCCACCTTCCTGGTCCTGAAAGTCACCTGAATTTTGGGATCTGTTGAATTTCCCCCTCGCTTTCTTTTTCTATTCATAGAAAGGGATATATGTGAAATATATACATGATATAAAAATATGTACTGAAAAATATATATTATAGATATATATAAATATTATCACCCCCACCCCATATGTGGCCACCCCCTATTTTTCTATTTATAGAGAGCGAACTATGTATATATAATTTAAATAATTTAATCCACCCCTCTTAATTTTTGCATTTATAGAGAGCGATATATGTATATATAATATAAATAATTTGAAATTTCTCACATTTCTTCTTACAAATTCTAAAAAATTCCTCAGGAATTTTTTTTAAATAATTTCTCAAGAATTTCTCCGCAATTTCTTTTGGAGAATTTCTCCAGAATTCATTCTGAAGAGTATCGCCAGGAGTCCTTGAGCATACCTGAAGAATTTGCTGTCGAGAAATTTTCCATAATGTCGTTTAGAAAATATATTCAGATTTTCTTTTAAATAATTTTTTTAAAATTACTTCTTAACAATTTCTCCCCAATTTCTTCTTGCGAGTTTCATCCAAATTTCTTCTGGCAAATTCGCAAAAATTCCTCTGCAATTACTTTTTGATAATTTCTCTGGATTTCTTTTTGATAAATTCTCCGAATTTCCTTCGGAATTTCTTCCCAATAATTCCTCCAGAATTTCTTTTGGATGATTTCTCCAGAATTTCTTCTCAAGAATTTCTCCAGGATTATTTTAGCATGCTTCAAGAATTTGTTGTCGAGAAATTCTCCATAATTTCGTTTAGAGAATATCTTCAAAATTTCTTCTAAATAATTTTTCCAAAACTCCTTCTTAAGAATTTCTCCACAGTTTCTTCTGGCGAGTTTCATCAGCATNCTCCATGATGAAAAATCGATGAAAAGTTTAAAAATAGAAAAAGGCTTTTAGGAATTTTAGAGCAATTTTGCATCAACAGAACCGTTAGATTCGTTCATGTATTTTTTTGGAGAATTGAAATTGTAGTTTGATTTGAATTATAAATATAAAGAACATACTTTTGAGAATTTTCACAAATAATAATAAAGAATGACTGCTTGGAATAAATAATATATCACTGTCCAGCATCCGCAAAATTTTCATAAAATTATCCCCACAGATAATTTTATGCCATAAAATTCAGTTTTCGGCAACGAGAAATTGCCATATTTTATGGTTTATGGTACGTAATTAACTAACATGGATACATTTTTAGAATAAAAAAAAATCTAGAATGGGAACTCTCACTCGATTTTTACACGAAAAGTTTTTCTTAAGTGATGACGTCATTCGACTTTCGTTCCAAGGTTTCGTTCCGGGCAGTTTTTTTTTTTATCGTTCCTGGCAGTAACGTTACCGTTTTGTTTCGTTTNGTCCACATTTTTTATGTAGAGATATATGTATATATAATGTAGATCTCAGTATATCATCAATATATCATTAGATACTGGAACATATATGATGATAAAATATAATAATATTCTCACCCCTCAACCATACGTGGGGTCTCCACCCCATGCATCAATATCTGGCGCGATATTTGACCACCACCCCACTTTTTGAAATTCTATTTTCCCCGCCGCGCCCGTGTACCAGGCCAAACTAGTCAAGAAGTCGATACTACCGCCATCTCGCGGTATCTTCCCTATAGGCCTGTATTACCCCCCAGTATACTAGTAATTATTTTATTAAACTAATGAATAACAACACAATTAACCATCGGATTACCTATATATAATTAATNACTGTTTTTTTATCATAAAAATGGTATATATCAAATATATACATTCTATAAGAATATGTGCTAAGTAATATATATTAATAACATATATAAATATTATCACCCCCAGCTCACCTGGGGCCACCTTCCTGGTCCTGAANGCTACTTCTAACTCACGGACAGTGAGGTAGTGATGAGTGGACTTCAATTTAGCATGATTTGGAGGTGTAGTTGCTCGTCGCTCCTTGTAGATCAATGGCCATCGGAGAGCCAAGGCAACAAATCTACGTAAATGCGTGAGATGAAAATTTTGAAAAAAGAGTATTGTCGGGGATAGGAGACCTTGGACATGCTGAAGATCTTGGAGATGCTGAAGGTCTTGGAGATGTTGAAGATCTTGGAGATGTTGGAGATCTTGGAGATATCGAACTTGCTGAATTCGGGTCCTTTGAAGCGTTTAGGCATACTAGCCCTTTAGTACCAAGCATTTCGTTTGATGTTTGAATAGGGGTGAATGGCCAGGTGTCTTCTCCCCCGGTGAGCGACACAGGTCCGTGTTTCCACAATGAGTTCTGCAGGAAGTTCGTTGGAAGTTCTCCTCTAGATATGGCGTCGGCTGGATTATCATAGGTACGAACATCTCTCCAGTTTTGTGCATCTGTTCGTTGCTGAATCTTTGCCACTCTATTAGCGATAAAAGTTTCTACGGTGTGCGGAGATTTGTGGATCCATTGGAGAGTGATCATGGAATCTGTCCAAAAGAATTCTTTATGAGGCTTGAAATCTGTTGCTTTCTTCACAGTCATGTAGAGGTCGGTCAATAGTTGAGCAGCACAAAGTTCGAGGCGTGGAATTGTTTGCGAACTCTTCAATGGAGTGATACGAGACTTTGCATACCAGAGATGAACACTACTCTTTCCTGATGATTCAACTGTACGAAGATAGATACAGGCTCCATAAGCCTTTTCACTGGCATCTGAGAATCCGTGGAGTTCAATGGATTCAGGGTTGGGAATGATGATACGACGTTGAAAATGTAGATCATTGAGGAGAGGGAGTTGGGAGGCAAAGTCGTTCCATTTTGTAGAAACTTCTTGAGGAACAGAGTCGTCCCAATCTAGTTTCAATCTCCATAGCTCCTGCTGAATGATCTTCGCGTGAGTGATGATGGGATTGAGTAGTCCAAGAGGATCAAAGATACGAGCAACATCAGAGGCAATTGTTCCCATAGTGATGACATTCTCCGTGGCGATGGGATTGACGGTGTAAACAATACAATCTTGTTGGGAGTCCCAATGAACACCCAACGTCATCAGCTTGGGATCATCTCCCCCGAGTAACTTGAGGTTGACAGCACAATCAGGAAACCCTTGGAGCACCATTGGAGAGTTTGATGCACATTGGCGAAGATTGAAACCACCGCGATGGAGAAGATCTGTCAAACTACTCTCGTAGTTTGATTGTTTCTTCGAGTGAATCAGCACCGGTGAGCACATCATCAACATACAAATCTTGTTTCAATAACTTCGAGCCAAGGGGGAAGTCGTCATGCTCATCATCAGCAAGTTGATGAAGACATCTAGTTGCTAGGTATGGAGCTGGAGCAAGACCAAATGTGACAGTCTGGAGTTCGTACACATTGATGTCCTTGTCTGTAGGCAGGTCCCTCTAAATAATCCGTTGGAACTTCCTGTCTTCGGGTCTTACGAGAACTTGTCTATACATTTTCTCGATATCGCCGGTGAACACGAACTTGGGGAGTCTGAACCGTAGGATCAGCGAGAAGATGTCATCTTGGATGGTTGGGCCAACCATCAGAGCGTCGTTGAGGCTGCATTTGCTGCTGGACTTAGCTGAACCATCGAAGACAACACGGACCTTGGTAGTCATGCTGGTTAGCTTGATGACAGCATGATGTGGGAGATAGAAACCTTCTTCTACCTCATGTTCCACCTTCTTCATGTGTCCGAGGTGTTTATATTCTTCGATGACAGCTCATTAAACGGCAATGCTACCATGTACCATATTCCCAAAACCTTTTGCATTCGTCGATGATGTTGGTCGTATGACAATGGGTTCGGGATATTCCATGATCATGAATACTTCCACAAATAGTCCATCCTAATACAGTGTTCTGAGCGATGAGATTGGCCGTCTCAGAGATTCTGCGCTGACAACGGTTAACGTGGAGACGAAGTGTCCAGAGCTCAGCAACAGTTAAACTGATGAGGGTTTGTGGAACTCGGGATCGGCAAGACAATGACGAATGCTATGAGGTAGCTGAAGGAATTTTCTGTCAATCTGTTGAGCAGGAGTCAAGGAAGAGATTGCCGGTATTGCCAAGAAATCGAGGGTTCTTTCAAAATCGTTGAAACGAGAGCGAATGGTCGCAGTGACACAATAGTTTGCGATTGTTGAGAGATCGTTGAGGGCACCAACCGATACGGCACACACAACCCTTGGTAGTTGAAGTTTTTCGGCTAACTCCGTGGTGATAAAATTCGTAGAAGAGCCGGTGTCCAACAGCATCCGGCACTGTACTAGCTGTTGAGAGTTATCCAGTACATGAACAAGAGCAGTAGGAAGAATATCATCACCTGGAATATCTGTGTTGAGAGAGATACGTTGATGTGTCGGTTCGGAAGATGCCCTTGCTGATTGTCAATTAGATGGCATCTGGGTTACATTGGTTACACTGGAATCAGCTGATTTTGAAGTTGCACCTTCGGCATACCGATGTAATAGTGTGTGATGTTTCCTTTCACAGACTGAGCATTTTCCGGATTCACAAGCACTGACACCATGTCCCTTGGCCAAGCAATTGATACAACGGTTATTGTTGTAAAGAAATTTGAGTCTTTGTTGTTGGTCCATCTCTTGAAACTTGGGACACTGATAGATTTTATGATCACTCTGGAAAACAGGGCACTTCGTCTGAACGTCAGCATGGAACACCTGTGTAGTTGAATTTGTTGAAGGGGTATAGGATGATTGAGTCTTTTTCTTCTTGGATTTACCCTTTGAATCAGACCTTTCCGTGGTCTCTTTCACTCTCACCTTTCTTGCAGACTCAGTTGACTTTACACACAAGCCACGACGTTGCAGAAATTCAAGGAGATCGTTCACATCTGGCATTTTGTTCTCAACTAGGTCTTTTTCCCATTCGTAGACCACTTCATCACTCAAGAGACGTAGGATGATGGTGATAAGGAGCGCATCATACTGTTCCTCTTTGCTTGCAAGAGAGTCCAATGGCCGTAATTGTGAACGGACGGCATTGACAATTTTGAGGAGTAAACGTGGAGGATTCTCATTTTTATAGAGATCCAGTAGGATTGTGCAATGGCGTCGAAGAATGAGACGAGGATTGTTGTAATTTTGTTCCACTAACTTCCATGCGATGTGGTAATTTTCTTCAGTGATGTCTAAATCTTCGATAAGATCTTGAGCTTCTCCAGTGAGACAAGATTTAAAATATTGAAATTTAGTCACCTTCTGCAGCCTATGGTTGTCGTGGATGACAGCCCTGAATTCGTCGTGAAAACTTCGATACTTCTCGAAACTGCCATCGAATGTAGACAGTGTGATTTCAGGTAATTTAGCAGAAGTTGATTGGATTCGTTCATCCGAATTTTGAGAACTATACGAACGAACTGTCGATGTAGACTGAACTGATCTCTGATTGATCATGTTTTTCAGCTCACTAGCAATCTTGGAGTAACTATCCATTATATTTTCGCCTTCATTGATGTGTTCTTCTTCGTGATCTATGTCCAGCAGTAAGAGTTGTGCCTGCTCAGTTTCCCACTCAGAGAATTTAGCAATGAGGTCCACGAGTTTCATGTCGAGTGTTTCTACTACTGCAGTTTTTATTTCTTCGCCTTTCGACCAGTTGCTCATTTTGGTCAATTTGCGTTTTTCTAATCTGGTAGTTAATTTGGCGTTCCATAATAAACGTAAAAGTTGGAATAAACATCAGAAATTTTGACAAGGTTCTATTATTGAGTCACACTTGTGTATAAATGAGTCCCGCTTACACTTGTTATTATTGAATCACGCTTGTGTTCACAGGTGATTTTAGCATGATAATATTTTGTTGTGAACAGTTGTTGCGGTAATAAAAACTCCACCACGGAGAACTATATAAGAAAAAACCCCACAACTACAAAAATCATTCAATTCTCATTCCATTTCGAAAGTGAAATCTGGTGAATACAGAATAATTTCTACCACCAAAACTATTCAATCATGGCGATTTTTTTCAAAATCATTGTATTAATAATATTTTTACAAGCATAAAAGTAAATACATTCACCCATGCACTGATAGAAATGGTGGGATGATTTAGTTGCTGTTGCTTCTTAACTATTAACACGATTGATTAATAACGAAGCGAGTAGTTAACGAATCGTGATAATAGTTTAAAAAACCTCATTAAAAGCAACTAAATCCTTCTATCAGTGCGGCTGGTTTTCAAAGAATGCCAAATCAACCAATCCTCACGGTTTATCTCTAGACGTCAATAGTATAATCGGTGGAAGAGCAGCTTATGAAGGACAGTTCAAATATAATGTACTCCTATGGTGCAACAATAGGATCTGTTGCGGCGGAGGTTGAATCGATCTGAAACATGTTCTTACTGCCGCACACTGTGGGGACAATGAAACAGAAGACACCCTAATAGCACTGACTGGTCAAATAAAAGTGAATATAATTACCGATGCAGATATATCAGCAGTGAATAAAATCATTATTCATCCCAATTACAATTTTCCGCGAAATGACATTGCTGTTTTGAAAGTAAGTATTTCCCGTTCTCTTCATCAGCTTTTACGAAAAGAAAAAAACTATGATATTTCTCGTAACTCCAGCTGCGGGATCCTTTCGTCGAGAGTACTAAAATCGCACCGGTTGCCGTGCCATTTACATCTTTTGTGGACTGTACTGCCCGTTGTCAAGTGGCGGGGTGGGGTAGCATAACCGCAGGAGTTCCGCGTGGACCGGGATTCCTGAAATGGACTACTTTGACCGTAAAGACACCGAAAACGTGTATAAGGCAGGGAATTAATCTGGGAGAGAATCAAATATGCGGATATGATGCATTTCTAGAGTCTGGTGTAGTAAAGGTGAAACCAATTATTTTCACACGGAGAAAAAAGTTGAAGAAAAATTACCAAACAAATTAAGACGTCGTGGAACAAACTCGTTTTTCAGTACTTTTTCGAATTAATTAGGAGAAAAAGTGCGATATTTATAGTGAATTTTACTTCATTAGCCCGGGAAAATTTACTGAACGTGTGGGTGATTTGTACTGAAACTTTAAAATTTATCCTGCATCCCATCAAAAATTATCCCAGTGAACGTGAATAATTGCTTCAATTTTTCGTATAATTTTTCTGCACCGGAGAATGATTTTTACCTAACCTGTTTGGTAAAAATTCACTTCCATCCGCCTCCATGACCTTCAGATATTCAACAACTATCACAAAAATGAAATCAACCAATATAGCTATCGTAATTATTTTTTTACCTCAACTTAGTGTCATTGAAAAAACATTTTAAGCTATGATTGAATTCATTTGAAGCGTGATATCCGAAGTATCCTCAGGATTCTGATTTTCAAAAAATCCACAATTTTCGCAAATTTTCAAATAAATCAAAATAACGAGTATTGCTATCGTCTTCACCTTCGAACTTGGTCAGAAGGACATCCAATCAAATTTTTTACGTAATCATTCAATGATTCCAGGAATTTTTTTTAGTTATAACTAAAATATTAAAAAATAAACATATTAAATCGTAAAAAAACAATTTTGAAAAGAATTGAAGAATTTTAAAAATTCAGAAATGAATTTAATTTTAATTAATGGTGATAAATAGGGCACAACAATAGCTATAATTGAGGGAAAAAAAGATTTCATTCCATCTCATTATTCCATTTTATTATCGAATAATAGAAAAAAAATTTGTTTACATACGCACGTACGTGCACACATACATATGGACACAGTTTAAAAATTGCATTTTTAGACTTTTTAGGTCATAATGGGTCGATATAACATGAAAAATCCAAAACTTAAATTTGAACGATACCAATGTTTCCAGTCGGAAGCAATATCCCCTAGGAATTATTGTTTCACTGAATTATTGATACACTTCTCTCCACGATTAGCATTCGTATAGTAATTGATCACGATTTTCTAGGTAGTTTTTATCCAACTTTTCTCTCTGTGCAGATCAATTCTAAATGAAAATATTGTTCACCAATCTATGTTAATTTTCTTTCTAGGGGGACGGTGGCAATCTACTTGTTTGTAACAGTATCGCGATTCCAATCGTGTCAGAAACTCCGTATCGCGGTAATGGGCTTTTCCTTAAGATTTACCCATATCTGGGATTCATCAATAATGCCCATAGATGCACAATGTAATCGGTCGAGAGAATAAATAAAATATTTTGTTTTGCACCAAAAGATGTACAGTTTTCTCCGCGTTACATGGACAATGTTTCTATTCCGAATTCTATTTTAGGAACCAGTATCAATAGCTTTATGCGAGGGATGCAAGAATGAATGATAGAGCACTATAATGGTGCGAATGCAGGATAGTACTTTCAATTCTGTTGACTAGCTTACCAATAATTCCGTTGACCGTCCATGCTCTCATGGAAAACATGTATATTTGAACATCTAATATATATCACTTATGTCCCCGGTAAAATGTGCAATATGCGAGATATACGCTAGATATAAGTATGAACATATATGCGATATATCTGAGATATATCCTATATATATTTTAAATATAATAAATATAATTATCCAGATATTTATTTTTTCCATGAGGGGTGAGACCGAACAAGAATTATTTCAAATCTATACCTTCTACTGAGTTGAATCAATTGGTATGTGTAGACCAAAGAAAAATATATTCGGTGTGTGACTTAATTTTTACAGATTTTTTCTTGGAGCTTAAAATTATATTTAAAATAGAAATATATTAGCGGTCTTTTCTGGTTTTGAAAGGATCGGGCAAAAGGTTTCAGAACACGGGACGACAAGTTTATGTAAGTTACATAACCTTTCAGAATAGCAGAGTTTACGATGGCAACTGATAAACAGCACATTCGGCACTGCATTTTATACGAATTCCAACAAGGAAACAAGTGAGAAATTACTTTTTTATTGCATATAGTATAGTTATTTTTGCTAATAAATTAGCAATATGCTTCCGAATCGTTATTTTGCACATTCTCCTCTTCTATTTTATATAATTAATGGTTTATTTTACTTTCTCAAATTGAATGAGTTTCTTTTTGACTAATTGTGTCCGATTTTCAATTATTTTGTCTGCAGAACACATGTGCATTTGACAGTATCATTCAAATATTAATTACAATTTCTCCAATAATATCCTTCGTTCAAATATTCAGGAATTCAATTTGATTAAATACATTGTCGTAAATGATGATATTGATGAACAATACAAACAAAATTCAGCAGTTGAGATGAATATTTTTCGAACTAAGCAATTTTTCCGAAAAGAATTGAGATTCTGGTCTGATCTGCTGATTTTGAATGCATTAATGACAATAGCAGAATTATGTCCCATAATTTTTAATCAAAATCCAAGTTATTCAATGACAGTGGAATGTTCATTATGTGGTGATAGAGGAATTGATAAGATTATAATAGAACCCAGTTTCGATTGTCTCAAAATTAAATCACCTAAACTGGGTCCAGAGTTCAAAGATGGGCTGGTCGATTCTGTTTTAATTCGAGATAATCGTCTAGTTGCCAAGCAAGATAAAGCAGTGGCCTGTCTTTCTGCTCTGGGAAAAGCTGCTTCACTCCTATTCTCAGAGGATAACTTTGAGAAGCTAGATGTGCTAAAAATTAGTGAGTGACACGAGTCGATTGCTCCTAGACTTTCAAAGAGACATGTCTCACGAGAAAATCTCTTATCTTACTTAATGTAAGCCCAACTGCCAGACGTGCCTTGGAGACAACAGAAATTGGCGAATTTCTGTTTGCAACGGAACTTGAAGGACATTTGAAGACTGTCCAAACTATGGAGCGAACCAGCAATGCCTTGAAGTCCTCCAAGACCTCATCTCTGCCGTCAAAAAACTCGATGGGCCCGCCTCGTCAGCCACCTGTAAATCCCAGACAGAAGACAGGAGGCGGCTTGAAGAGACAGTTCACACCAAAGGGATCGAGCTACAAGGACCGAGCAAGTCATCATTCGATCAAATCGAGATCCAACAACTCCAGCCACCGCAGCAACAGATCGAGGAACCATTGAAGGATGTAAATAAGCCAGCCGGGAGACTTGCTCTTTTTACTGACAATTGCAGATTGTTGACTTCTGGCAAAACAGTTTTGGATTGGATTCAAGGATATAAAATCCCTGTTTCGAACAATATTACTCAAAAACAAATTCCTTCCAATCCTGCCTGGTCTACTAGTGAATTTAATCAAATTCAATGTCAAATTGAAAAACTTCTAGAAAAAGGTTCGATCGTTAAATGTAAACAAGATATGTTCCAGTTCATTTCTAGCATTTGTCTGCTTCCTAAACCTGACAGGTCTAATAGACTGATTCTAAATCTCAAGCCTCTTAATAAATTCATTTCAACAGAACATTTCAAATTAGGGAACATCCGGATGGCTAGAGAATTGATGTTTCATGATTGTTTCCTCTGCTCTGTAGATTTGAAAGACGCCTACTATCTCATTCCTGTTGATGAGAATTATAGGAAACTCCTGCGATTCAAATTCAATGATAGATTGTTTGAATTTACTTGTCTACCATTCGGTTTAAACACAGTTCCTTATATCTTCACTAAAATCCTTAAGCCATTGATAGCTTTTCTAAGACAGCAGGGCTTGGTCTTAGTTATTAATTTAGATGATATACTTATCATTTCAGATTCTGTAAAAAATGCTTTAGAAGCTACAACTATTGTTATCAATTCACTAGAAAGTCTAAGTTTTATTGTAAATTCCCTAGCGGACTGACTTCAGAGTTGAACTCTTGAATATTTCCATGATTTCGGAGAAAGTTCAGAGTTCGGTCAGAGTTGGGGTTATGTCGGATTCTATGTCGGATTCTAGGGGTATCTCTGAACTCTTAATAGTCTTCAGAGTAAAGAGTCCAGTATTTTTATTGTTGATCATTATTTATTTTGTTATGGGGACGGCAGGGGGGGGTTTACATGTGTTCGTTTCTGGGGGGGGGGGTTACATGTTCTCTCTGAACTCTTACCTGCCGTCAGAGTTAAGAGTTCAGTTTTTTTATGTTTAATCATTATTTTTTGATTTCTGGGGTGGGGCGGTGGGGTTTGCATGTGTTCTCTGAATTCTTACCTGCCGCCAGAGTTAACAGTTCAGTTTTTTTTATTGTTGATTATTATTTATTCATTTCTGGGGAGGGGGAGGGTCACATGTGTTCTCTGAACTCTTACCTGCCGTCAGAGTTAAGAGTTCAGTTTTTTTATTGTTAATAATTATTTATTGATTTCTGGGGAGGGGAGGGGGGGTTTGCGTGTGTTCTATGAA
>NW_021680664.1:79295-82212 GCF_001412515.2 Diachasma alloeum
TTTTTTTCTGGGGCGGGGACGGGAGGTTTACTGTGTTCTCTGAACTCTTACCTGCCGTCAGAGTTAAGAAATCAGTATTGGCGTGTTTGGGGCGGATGGGGCGGGTTTTTGGATACAGATAAGAACTGTCAAGGGGTGACCGTACGAGGCTCTCTTGTTCCATTTGACATTCTCGAGGGTTCAGAGTTGAGTTTGGGGATATATGGGGTATTCTCTTTACTTCGACCTTCTTAGAAATGGACATTTTTTAAAAATGTTCGTCCATTGTTTTAATTGAAAATGAACAGTTCGACAATATGAACCATAGAAATTCCTTACAATACCAATACCAGTACCGGCAATAGCGAAGATTGGACTACATCGCACAGTTCTCTACGGACATCCGGTACGTCGTGGGCCCAGACAACGTCGTGGCAGATGCTCTGTCACGAGTCGAAGCCGTCTCAACCGCTGTCACAATGTAACAGCTCATAGATGCCCAACGCGACGACCAAGGGCTTCAACGGCTACTCCAGCGACCGGACGTGAATCTACGACTNGTACGTCGCGGGCCCAGACAACGTCGTGGCAGATGCTCTGTCACGAGTCGAAGCCGTCTCAACCGCTGTCACAATGTAACAGCTCATAGATGCCCAACGCGACGACCAAGGGCTTCAACGGCTACTCCAGCGACCGGACGTGAATCTATGACTAGACCGACTACAACTTCCAGGAATGGACGAACCACTGTACTGTGATGTGTCATCAGGTACAGTGCGCCCATATGTGCCTGGCCAGCTGAGACAACAAGTATTCAACTCGCTGCCCTCAATGGCGCTTCCTGGATGCAGAGGTTCATGGAAACTCGTCACGCAACGCTACGTCTGGCCCAGCATGAATAATGACTGCTCTGAGTGGACCAAACACTGCCTGGAATGCCAGAAAAACAAAGGTTACACCAATAGCTGAAATCGAGACACCATCGCGACCTTTCGAACACATACACGTCGATCTTATCTCTCTTCCTGCCTCACAAGGACACAGCTAGTGTTTGACCATTGTCGATCGATTCACGCGGTATCCAGAGGCAGTTCCATTGATTGATGCATAATTGCATACAGTAGTTAACGCGATTCTCTACCACCGGATCGCCCGCTTCGGAATACCTCTGAGAATTTCGTCTGATCAAGGTGGTCAATTCTTCTCAGACACGTTCAAGGAGCTCACGCGAATCCTAGGCACCAAGAGGATCATGACAACGCCTTTTCACCCTCAATCAAATGGTTTGGTTGAGAGGCTACATCGCCAACTAAAAGCAGCACTGCGATGGCACGGCGAAGCTTGGTTCGACGCACTTCCCCTGGTACTTTTAGGGTTGAGATCCGCGTGGAAGGACGACCTTCAAATGACCCCTGCTGGGCTAACGTATGGGGAACCTATCCGTCTACCCCGAAAGTTCCTCGTGCTAGAAAACCAAGAAACGGCAGCACCGGAATTGGTGAGAAATCTACGCAAATATTTTTGTACAATCGCGCCTTTTCCGGCTGCACAGCATGGTATACGTTCAACGTTCATCTTCAAGTACTTATCAACGTGTACGCATGTTTTCGTTCGCGACGACCACGTGCGAATGGCATACCGACCACCATATGTTATGACAAATATTTCGTCATCTGGTTCAAGTCCGGAGGTTTGGGAAACTACAAGAACACACCGATCTCCATCGACCGACTGAAACCAGCGTACATACTGCCGGAGGACATGAATCAGCTTCCAGGACAGACTCCGCACCAAGACGTACCCGACGAGCCTCAACAACAGGACCAGCCGCAGCCAAGCACGAGCACGGCACCCGCTGCTGGAAGACGGAGGAGGCGTAACATTCGCCAACAGACCGACAATTCACGTCTACCACGTCTAAGTCTCCTCATTCAAATTTTTTTTGTTCTTCACCTGCTTGCCAAACCTGACAAATTTTCCTGTTCCTAGAATAATTATTTTCTGTTGCAGATTCAAAAAAACTACGTTTTTTACTTCAAGCAGGGGAGTCATGTAGCGCCTCGCTACATCCTAAAACGCGAACACTGGCTAACGACGAGTACAGACATTTGCCGTCTCACTCGCACCTTCAGTGCCACGCGTATTCTTTCCTGATTCGTCAAATCGTAAGGATATTCGGCAGTCTCGCTGACACCTTTCTGTGCGAATATAATTCAGTCTAACAGTACAGCTTGTATCGCACATTTGATCGGATCATATTATTTTCTTTTCACGTTTGTATTAATTTGACGCGGATAATAAATTTGTGATTATAAGTTAAATTGCATTTGTTAGTGGATTGTTACCTTCCCGACAACTCCTCAATCCCTACAGGGGGGGGGGGGTGTAGGGATTGAGGTGTTGTCGGGAAGTTTAATCAATTCACTACTAAACAATTAGTTGTCTTAATTGTCGTTTATTCAATCGCGTCTAGAAATATATACAAAAGTGAAAAGCAAGTCAGGTGGTCGACTTGCTGAGTAATAGGCGGTTAGCGCCAGACTGAAGATAATATTCACAAAAGGCGAGAATTCGGAAACGCGTTACAATAGGTGCGAGTGAGAAGTATACATTAGACAGTTGAGTGACCGAGGGCGATAATATCACTGATGTCCAGTCGTCTCAACTGCACGCGTTGTTGTGTCCGTGTATTGACACGTGAGTGTGGATGTAGCGAGGCGCTACATGACTCCCCTTCTTAGTGAAAAACGCAATTTTTCGAAACTGAAACATTAAACAAAAAATTAATACGTTGATCACGGTTGAGCTTGTGGTCAAAAAAATTCTATGATGGAGGTGACCGCGTCACCCTAGCTTCTGCTAGGCGTGGGCTGCTCTCCAGGTTGCTAATGTGTTGAGACGGTCGTGAGCTTGGAGTGGTGTGTTTGTTTACCCTCGC
>NW_021680664.1:82223-85440 GCF_001412515.2 Diachasma alloeum
AAACCTGACAAATTTTCCTGTTCCTAGAATAATTATTTTTTGTTGCAGATTCAAAAAAACTACGTTTTTTACTTCAAGCAGGGGCGTCATGTAGCGCCTCGCTACATCCTAAAATGCGAACACTGGCTAACGACGAGTACAGGCATTTGCCGTCTCACTCGCACCTTCAGTGCCACGCGTATTCTTTCCTGATTCGTCAAATCGTAAGGATATTCGGCAGTCTCGCTGACACCTTTCTGTGCGAATATAATTCAGTCTAACAGTACAGCTTGTATCGCACATTTGATCGGATCATATTATTTTCTTTTCACGTTTGTATTAATTTGACGCGGATAATAAATTTGTGATTATAAGTTAAATTGCATTTGTTAGTGGATTGTTACCTTCCCGACAACTCCTCAATCCCTACAGGGGGGGAGGTGTAGGGATTGAGGTGTTGTCGGGAAGTTTAATCAATTCACTACTAAACAATTAGTTGTCTTAATTGTCGTTTATTCAATCGCGTCTAGAAATATATACAAAAGTGAAAAGCAAGTCAGGTGGTCGACTTGCTGAGTAATAGGCGGTTAGCGCCAGACTGAAGATAATATTCACAAAAGGCGAGAATTCGGAAACGCGTTACAATAGGTGCGAGTGAGAAGTATACATTAGACAGTTGAGTGACCGAGGGCGATAATGTCACTGATGTCCAGTCGTCTCAACTACACGCGTTGTTGTGTCCGTGTATTGACACGTGAGTGTGGATGTAGCGAGGCGCTACATGACTCCCCTTCTTAGTGAAAAACGCAATTTTTCGAAACTGAAACATTAAACAAAAAATTAATACGTTGATCACGGTTGAGCTTGTGGTCAAAAAAATTCTATGATGGAGGTGACCGCGTCACCCTAGCTTCTGCTAGGCGTGGGCTGCTCTCCAGGTTGCTAATGTGTTGAGACGGTCGTGAGCTTGGAGTGGTGTGTTTGTTTACCCTCGCCGTGTGTTGCGATGGTGTATGTGATGCCTCTCGATGATGTGTCAGAGAGGTAATGCCCTCATGAAGACGCCTATCGGCGTTCGATGTGACGTTGCGTATTCCAGAGGGCGAAGTTCTCATTGAGGTTTGGCGAAGATGAGCTCTGTGAGTCGGCCCGATGTTCTCGACGCTGCCATCGGAGAAGTTCGACATGAGGTTACTTTCTTCTCTCCCTCATGCCGCGAAGTCGCCGCGGATCGTAGGCGAGGGTCCAGATCCCCTGATGCCCGTGAAATCCTGTTGGCGTGTGTAGATGCGAAGGGACTACGGTTGAGGTGACCAGCCTCCTGCGCCCGTGCCGCGGATGTGGTGTCCATTTTCGCTACGTTGATGTGCCTCGTACCAACAAAGTGTCCATCACTCCTGAAGGTAGAGGTAATGCCTGCGTGTGTATGTGATTCTCGACGATGCTCTAGCGGAGATGAGCTCGTTGAGTCGGCCCGATGTTCTCAATGCTGCCATCGGAGAAGAGCGGCACGAGGTTACTTTCTTCTCTCCGTCATGCCAGTGTGTCACTATCCTCCAGCTGCTCGTTGCTACCATTGTCTTTGTCTTTGTGTTACCGCGGTTGTTGTCATCTCACAGTTTATCCGAAATGAAATAAAATCGACGCTTGTGAGAGAGAAAAATAAAGTATTTAGAAGTCTTTATTATCACCAGCACAGCACAACGTCTCTGGGTGCTCAGCAATGTGCTGGCACTCGTCACAATAACACAAAAATAAAATCGTCGCACTCATGATGTTAGTGCACGACCACTTGTTTTGATTTCGCAAGGACGTAGCAAAACCAAGGCTCGGCGCTCGGACGCTTGGAATGTTCTAGAATTCACGAGACGCCCGTTTGAAAATGCCGTTGAGTACCCACGCGACGAAATTTTACGGTTTTCTATAGCGGGGAATTAAATTTAACACTCGAACTCCTGGAATGTGCGGCATTGGAAAGTCTAGGATACATGGATGATCGCCAGGATGGATGTAACAATGTCGAATAAAAACGCGGCTTCCCTTTGAGATTTTGTGGAGATCTGTCTCTCACCGAGACCCCAACCAGTATCGGAACCAATGTAGGGATTGAGGTTGTTGAGGGATGTAACAATTCACTAACAAATGTAATTTAGAATATAAATTACAGTTTAATCAAGACGTTTAGAATATATACAAAAGAGAAAGAATAATCAAAGTGATCTGATCGGAGGTCAGTGTTAGACTCTACTGACTATAATAAATCGCGTAAGACAGGAATTTGGATATGCATGACAATGGGTGCGAGCGAGAGGTATTTTATACTGGGCGCGTGACAGAGCACGATGATGTCATCGATGTCCAGTCGTCTCAACTGCACGTGTTGTTGTGTCCGTGTATTGACACGTGAGTGTGGATTCAGCGCGGCGCTACAGGGGGGGGGGTGGCAAGAGAGATCGAAAAGACGACGAATGGTATTCCAGAGAAGATAATTTTACTCAAGCATTATGAAGAACAGTTCAGGTAGTTTCTTAATTCTTGGTAATGGTAGGGATTCAGTGTTCAGTTATAGGATTGAGGATCGAGGGGGAAAATTTAACACAAGGCTGCATACGAAAATACTCAACAGCTAACAATTTATGACTTATGTCCTGAACCGTAATAATTTAATTTAAGTCAATATAGCAGGTAACCCGTGACTATAGCGATCACTNTTCGAGTGGGAAAATTTAACACAAGGCTGCATACGAAAATACTCAACAGCTAAGAATTTATGACTTATGTCCTGAACCGTAATAATTTAATTTAAGTCAATATAGCAGGTAACCCGTGACTATAGCGATCACTTCCAGTTCTGGGTCAGATTGCATTGACAATTAAATGAACTTCAAAAAATGATCCCCTAATCAAAAAGAAAGCCATAGCCCCCAAATCTCAACGCTCTTGCGTCACAAATGTTGACAGTTGATAGAAGGCACCATGAAACTCTTAGGAAGTATCTGTCAACACTTATGACTTTCAAAAAGTAAGGGACTGCCTCGAAAGCCCCCCAAACTCAGCTCTTAGCTTTTGGACATGTAGAGAGGAGAGAAGAAAAGCGCCCCGTCCGTCCTAACTCTCATTCACCACAAATATTGATTTCGAAAAGGGCACCTCGTAGCCTTTGAAAATGAATTCTCAACTCTTAAAATGTTGATGCCTAATAACTTATGAAAGAATAGATATCGATAACTAATAGAGT
>NW_021680664.1:85843-120658 GCF_001412515.2 Diachasma alloeum
TGGGAAAAAGTGGTAAAAAAATTCTATAGGCTTAAAAAAAGGTGATAAAAATCTGAAACTTTTTGGGTATACCGGAAAAGAATATTCAATTTTTTTGGATTAATTTTTGAAACCATTAGGAAGCTTTTCGATTTTTAGATAAATTATTTCACCCGTTTAGTGACAAAAATTGTTACTCTCGTTCAACGTGGCAATGCGTGGCAACGTGGCAATGGTATGTATTTCCCATGCTCGGCGTGCACAACATGCGCCCTACGGTACCCCTTGCAACGTTGTCAAATTTAGAGAGTTACTGCTAGTGAAAATTCTCTAGCTGGGGGAATACCGATGTTAGCTTAGAGGTACAATTTTTTTCGTAAGCTAAAATGGATTGTAATGCCCTATCATCTTTAACCCTCAAGGCAGTTAAGAGTTCAGAGGACAGATGGACACCCGCCCTCCCCCTCCTCCTCCCAGAAATAAATAAATAAAAAAAATACTGGACTCTTAACTCTGACGGCAAGTAAGAGTTCAGAGAACACCTGTAACCGCCCCCCCTCCCCCTCCCCAGTAATAAATAAATAATGATCAACAATAAAAATACTGGACTCTTAACTCTGACGGCAGGTAAGAATTCAGAGAACACATGCAAACCCCACCACCACCTCCCCGGAAAGGAATAAATAATAATCGACAGTAAAAAAACTGAACTCTTTACTCTGACGGCAGGTAAGAGTTCAGAGAACAAATGAAGCCCCCTCACCTCTTCAGAAATAAATAAGAATGATTGACAATAAAAATACTGGACTCTTAACTCTGATGGCAGGTAAGAGTTCAGAGAACACATGTGACCCCCCCCCTCCCCAGACATAAATAAATAATGATCAACAATAAAAATACTAGACTCTTAACTCTAACGGTAGGTAAGAGTTCAGAGAACAAATGGACCCCCCTCCCTTCCCCAGATATAAATAAATAAAAATCAACCATAAAAAAACTGAACTCTCAACTCTGACAGCAGGTAAGAGTTCAGGGAACACATATGACCCCCCCCCTTCCCACCCCAGAAATAAATAAATAATGATCAACAATAAAAATACTAGACTCTTAACTCTGACGGCAGGTAAGAGTTCAGAGACCATGTGCAGACTCCCCCTCTACCTCCCCAGAAAGGAATAAATAATAATCAACAATAAAAAAACTGAACTCTTTACTCTGACGGCAGTTAAGAGTTCAGAGAACACATGTAAACCTCCCCTTTCCACCCCAGATATTAATAAGTAATGATCAACAATAAAAAAACTCAACTCTTAACTCAGACGGCAGGTAAGTATTCAGAGAACAAATGGACCCCCCTCCCTTCCCCAGAAGTGAATAAATAATGATCAACAATAAAAAAACTGAACTCTCAACTCTGACGGCAGGTAAGAGTTCAGAGAACACATGCAACCCCCCCCCTTCCCACCCCAGAAATAAATAAATAATGATGAACAATAAAAATACTAGACTCTTAACTCTGACGGCAGGTAAGAGTTCAGAGACCATGTGCAAACTCCCCCTCCACCTCCCCAGAAAGGAATAAATAACAATCAACAATAAAAAAACGGAACTCTTTACTCTGACGGCAGTTAAGAGTTCAGAGAACACATGTAGACCTCTCCTCCCCACCCCAGATATTAATAAGTAATGATCAACAATAAAAAAACTCAACTCTTAACTCTGACTCATTAATAAGTAATGATCCACAATAAAAAAACTCAACTCTTAACTCTAACGGCAGGTAAGTGTTCAGAGAACAAATGGACTCCCCTCCCTTCCCCAGAAATAAATAAATAATGATCAACAATAAAAAAACTGAACTCTTAACTCTGACGGCAGGTAAGAGTTCAGAGAACACATGTAAACCCCCCCGGCCCTTCCCCAGAATCCGACATAGCCCCAACTCTGACCGAACTCAGAACTTTCTCTGAAATGTTGGAAATATTCAAGTCTTACGCAACTCTGACGCAACTCTGAAGTCGGTCCGTCAGGGTTATGAGAAGAGTTCGTTACAACCTACAAAAAAACTCAAATTTTTAGGATTTATTTTACATTCTTTGGACATGACTGTTGAATTACCTGAGGAGAAAGTCCTGAATATTAAGAAATTGATTAACAGGTTTAGGAGGAAAAAAGTTTGGAAAATTCGAGAATTTTCATCTTTTATAGGTATTCTGAGTTTTTGTTGTGCAGCCATGACATATCGTTGGGTTCATTTGAAAGACTTTGAAAGAGAAAAGATCAATGCTCTTAATAAGAACCAGAATAACTATGAAGCGTCTTTCACTTTGTCCAATCATATTGATAATGATCTAGTGTGGTGGAGTCAGAATATCAAATATGCCGCGAATCCCGTGAATAAATTTTCATATCAAAGAGAAATTTTTTCGGATGCTTCTCTCACAGGCTGGGGGGTAGCTTGCAACAATCAGAGAAGCCATGGTTTTTGGAGTAAAGAAGAAAGGAATTTCCACATCAATTATCTTGAATTACAAGCGGTGTTTTTTGGTTTGAAATGTTTTGCTCAGGACTTACATGATTGCAATATTTTGTTGAGAATTGACAGTACAACTGCCATTGCATCGTATGGGTGGTACTAAATTAAAAAATCTCAGTTATCTGGCCAAGGAAATATGGATGCGGTGTAAAGAACGTAATCTCTGGTTATTTGCATCTTAAATTCGTTCTCGTGATAATTCAGTTGCTGACTCTGAGTCGAGATGGGTAGAACAAGACACAGAATTCGCACTCTCTGAGAAAGCTTTCAGAAAGTTATGTAAAAAATTTGTATATCCTACAATTGATCTGTTTGCGAGTAGGCTCAACAATAAATGTGAGAGATACGTTTCATGGCAAAATGATCCAAATTCCATTGCTGTAGATGCATTTACGATCAATTGGTCAAAAGAATTCTTTTGTGCTTTCCCTCCATTCTCATTAATATTGAAGGTACTAATGAAAATAGTTGAGGAAGGAGCTAGGGGTATCCTAGTGGTTCCAAATTGGCTAGCACAATCTTGGTGTCCACGGTGTATGGAGATGTTTACGTCAGAACTAATTTACTTAAAACCGAATCGTAATTTATTACTTTTTTCCAACAGGGACCCTCATCTACTATGTACCGTTCAAGCTCCAAAACATGTGTGAAAAGACAATTGAAATAACAATGGCCTCAATAAGCGAAAGTTCTCACAAATAATACGAATCAGCCTATCGAAAGTGGTGGTTTTTTGCTTCAGGAACACAGTTTTTCCCCTTTTTCACCCACAATCTCCAATGTGCTACTCTTTCTAACAAAACAATTTGAACTAGAAACTTCTGGTGGCTATATCAACAGCTACAGATCAGCTATGTCATTTTTCCTAGGTCCTGAGCTAGGACAACATTCTCTGATCAAAAGATTCTGTAAAGGTGCCGCGAAAATACGGCCCTCAGAACCTAGATATGAAGCTACGTGGGAACCAAAGCTTGTTAAAGAAATTTCTTTAAAGAAACTCTCAATGAAATTGGCAATACTTCTAGCGCTCACTACAGGCCATCGGATGCAGGCATTGATAGCCGTAGATATAAGAAATATCGTGCGTGTAAGTAATTGTATTGAAATCAAAATTGCAGCTAAGCTGAAGACATCAAAACTAAAGAAAAAACAACCGACATTAATTCTACCAACTCATCAAAAAGATCCTGGAATCTGTGTCATATCTCCAGAGGACAAAAGACCTTAGAGGTGACGAACAGTCTCTTTTTATTTCTTACAAGAAACCTCATAAGGCAATCAGTACTCAGACCATCAGTCGCTGGATAAAGAACGTTTTGACTGAAAGTCGTATCAATACATCAGTGTTCTCTGCGTACAGCACTCGTCACGCGTCGACTTCAGCAACAAAAAGATTATCCATTCAAAAAAATTTACAATAGGAACCCCCAGCAAACTTACGAGTGCATACTATTCGCGCTGCCCGGTTTTATTACTCTTATTCTAATCAATGGTGCCGTCTTTTGAATGCGACGGGTTCTTCAAATATTCAGGGACCTCGTTGATTGTATTTGTTATCGAGAAGAAGGGAATCTCCATTTAAAGTACCTCTCCCCCCTTTGAATCGCCTTTTGAATACATGGAAAGGTAAAAAAACTCCGAAATTTCATCTTACCCTCCTTGCAAATATTTCACGTCTTCTCCCACATTCCACCTATACCTGCAATATCATGATGGCAATTATTGATTTAGGAGTTCTCTGAAATTTAATTCCACCGACACAGCAATGTCTTTTACGTCTGCTCGTACAGCATGGTCGGAGCATTGAGCATAAAAGATCTTAATTTTTCGAAATGAAACCGAATTATCCAAGGACAGATAATGCTGAGTGTTGGAAATCATGAAATATTCAATTGAGGAATTATATTATCTCCAACTATAGTTATAGTTATAGTTAGTTAGAGAGGGAAAAAATACTGTGAAGCTTTTAGGGGATTTCGTACTAAATTTGGATCCAAACGAGTTGCTAGCGAAACCACTTTGAGGAGGTTAGAATAAATTTTTTTTCATATTGATTGTGTGACAACAAAACACATTACAGATTTTCGTAGAAATCCCGTTGGTTTCTAGTCATTATAATATTCTTTTTCTAGAATAATTGAAAATTTTGAGGAATACGGGACTTTGGATGATCGTAGAGCTACTCTTCCAGGTCCCTCATTCTCTGCTGCAACAGAGGCGAAGGTCGATGAAGTTGAACAGTATTTCAAGGCAAATCCCAACTCGTCCATTCGGAGAGCCGCCCAAGATTTAAAATTGACCAAATCAACGTTGCATCGCATCCTCCACGTTTTTTTGAAACTTCATCCATATAAAATATTGACGTGTCAGCATTTGACAGAGGAGGCGATTCTGAGACAAAAGGGATTTTGTGAAAGAATGACACAAATGTTCGAAAATGGCGAGCTGCATGAAACAGCAATTGTTTTTTCTGACGAGGCACACTTTTGGCTAGACAACTACGTGAACAAAAATAATTTGAGATTTTGGGGATCTGAAAAACCTAATTTTTGGTTACCATATCTGTTCATCCACAGAAAGTCACTGTTTGGGCCACTCTCTCCATGAAGGGTTTCTATCTACATTTTTTCGAATTTACCGTTACCGAGAATGAGTACAAAAGAATGTTAGAAACAAAATTCTTCCCTCATGTGAGAAAAAGAGGGCTTGTCAATGGGTTTTATTTTATGCAGGATGGAGCAGCTCCCCACCGTACTCACGAAGTTTTTGAAATTCTTAATACAGTTTATCGCGGTCGAGTTCTTTGTTTGGAATATCCAAAATTTTGTGAAGGGGGAATAGATTGGCCATCTTATTCACCAGATTTGAATCCGTGTGATTATTTCCTGTGGGGTTACATAAAAGATTCTTGTTACGCAAGCAAGCCAAAAACAATCGAAAATTTGATAAACAACATTAAAAAGACTGTTCACGGTATTCCACAGGAAACATTAGAACGTGTATTCCACGGTTTCAGGAAACGTTTGGATTATTGCGCCAGTGTTGATAGCTCTCATTTCGAAAACATTTACTATTAATCGCACTTGTCACGTACAATTTTTGTAAGCTACTATTTTTGTTGGGTGAATTACATATTTCAATAATGAATATACGGTGAATTAAAAATGACAACTCTCCTCTATCAGGAACTGTATTCCTTCTCTTTTTCCCTGTTTCCAGTAAAAAAAAATAATCAAACAGTTTTCACACATTCCCATGAGACACCCTGTAAAGCTTTTGGACCAATGCCAGTAGAAAACAATGTAATTAAATTTAAGCGTGCGACAACGTGTGAAGGGAATGAATGATGGAGATTTAGTTTTTGGGATGATCGATTGTCTGATGTCATTATTCAAATTAAGTCATTGTCTTAGTTTTGCATACCAAGCATACTCATCTTCGTACATAAGATAATATATCTCAAACAAAGTAATAAACTTGAACTTAAACTTGGATTCCACTGCATTATTAATTATTCATTTCGAAGAAAAAATCTCGGAAAGTTATCTTCAGAATCAGATGATGAGGAATCTAAGAAAGTTGATATACCCATCATGGATCTGACACTTTAACCCGTCAAGTACGACGCCCATATCGCGCAGTAACCTCATCGGCCAATACGCGACAACCGAGAGGCTACTCACTTCCGAAATCATGGCGCCACTCTGTGATGAAATCAATCCGAAATCACGTTGAAATTAAGTGAAATCATTGAAAGCACCGAAATCACCGAAATCACGTGATTTCAACTCTCTAAAATCATTTTCTAAAACACGCTGCCATCTTGAAATCATGCCGAAGTTATTTAAAATTAATGAATTTTTCGTAAGACATGCGATGAACTTTATTCATAATTATTTCAAATATTTCATTTCCTCGACAATCACTGGCTTCGAATCTATGAAATTATTCGAAGTCAGTTGCAGTCGCGAAATGATATCACGATTCACTTGAAGTCATCGATTTCATTTCTTGCCGAAATCACTTGAACCAATCCCAAAATCACGAAAAATCAACTCTGAAATCCTGTGAAGTCGAATTCATTTCGAAATCACGGTGTCACTTAACGGTGTGTCTATTCGCACCAAATACGGGTGACGTACGGATAATGTATGGGTCGTACGGCTAATCGGGTGGCCCTTCGGTTTAGCCTAAACTACGGGGTAAAAATGTCTTCGACGGATTGTTCTACGGGCGAAAAATGACTGCTACCAAATTATCTGAACGGAACCAAATCATCTCGTCAAATTAGCTGTACGGTTGTATGTACATGAACCCGTAATTCTTGAAAATTCGCAGATTTCGGATTGTATAAGCGCGTAAATTGAAGTATTATTGCCATTTATAGAATTTTCGATATATGAGGGATTCTTCGTCGAGTGAGCATATATTACCTGTATGTTTCTAATCGTCAAAAATTCTGAAAAAGTTGGGAGCGTTTCCTGATGAGAAAATGTTCTTTGTAAACTTCGTCAGAATTTTTTATTGTGTATTAGCGAAGACAAATAAAGGAGTTTATACGGAATCCAGAACAGGTTCCAACCCCTTCAACTCAATATATTAATTTTAGAGAACGAAATTTCATAGCCAAATGTTTTGCTTTTTTTTATTTTGAATTTCCATTTTTTTTGTCGCATTATTTGAATACATCTTAACCCATTTCATTGAAAAAAAACATATTCTTCTTTCCGCAATGTGAACAATTTTAGGATTCTCAAAAAATGTGAGAATAATCAATACAGGGAATGAAATTAATTTATAATTGTTCTGAGGGGAGACTTCAATTTGCTGGCGGGAAAAAAATCAAAAGAAGTGCAATTTTTTTCTTATGTTTTTCTGCCTGAAAAGTACTACGTACTCGAAATTCACTCTACGCACGCTCTTGGGCTTTACGCACTTGTATACAAAAATAACTACTTTTCCCCCACTACCGTTCCAAATAGTGAATTCATAAAAAAAATAGAATATGTCACACGTGGGTACGAAAAAATGAAACTTTACACGCTATTAACACAATATATTATTTTTCGTTAGCTGATTCAAGTATCCACTCTGAAAAAAAAATTATAAACTAATTCCATTCAATATATCGATCATTCTAAAATTTTGTTCATGAAATGCAACAGTATACGAACGTTCAAATTGGAGGAAAAACATATTTTCATTTTTTTTCTTAATTCAATGCGTGCAAATGCATTCAAATAAGGTGGGTAAAAATTAAAGAAATGAAAAAAAAAGTTTAATAAATTTTGCTTTAATCTTTTTTTCCGACTCTAATTTATTAAGTTGAGTGGGTGAAAACCTATCTCGGATTGACTATGGGCGTCTATTCTTCTTTGAGTAGACGCACCCAAGGAACACACCAGGAAACACTTCTATTTGTAATTCGCCAGATGCAAATTGGTCATGTAATTTTGTTTTACGTCCTCAATAATATAGATTTTCTTCTGACATTTGAGCCCGGGATCAATCATTCTTCATTTGTTTATGTAAAAAATAATATCTTTTTTCAACTTGAGAACAAAATCTGGGTAATTGTTCATTCTCCCGCACATTTTCATTCTTTTCTGAAAACCATTTAATACTTTATAAAACACTTCAGGAGAATTTATTAGCTACTCATCATTATAGCATTGAGAAACGACCCTTTCACATTCAAATAATTTTCACAATTGACAATCGAGATACTGACCCCCTGCAGGTATACCTGGGTCCTTTTACAGCCGCGCGCTTGTTCAGTGGGAAGTAAAAAAAGGCAATAAACCTTTATTATATTAATGAATTCAGTTTTGAGGTCTGGGGAACTTCCGATAGACATATTCGAGAATTCCCAAACTTTTCGAAGAAAATGGGACACTTTTCTCCATTCCGGTATTTCCCAAATGGCTAAAAAACCAGAATCATATGAGTTTCCATTTCTAGAACGCACAAATAAGATCAACTATAGGGAACATACATTTCCTTCAGGTTAATCAAATTTCCCTCTCAACTCAATGAGTGGATTTGCTTAAACTGTAAGAGTGGAAGGGGATGTATCTATACAAATTTGTATAGATTGAATAAAAATTTGTCATTTTATATACTTTGAATTTCGCATTTTTTCAAAGATTAGAAGCCAACCGTATAAAGCTGTGCTGTAAATTTTAAATTTCAATTTAATTTTATCTGCTGGGACAACACGTACATACGAAAAAATTTCATTGAAAAGCCTAGCAAATTCACTAGATAAATCTATTGAATTTCTATTGAACTTTTTATTAGTTTTTGGCCTATTCTACTGAAAGATTCCTCATCTCCTTTGCGATTTTCTTTTCATCACAATGTACAGTAGCAAATATTTTATCAACAAATCGATGGAATTTGATTTTTCTATACATCTCATAATCTCATTTTATTCAGATATTTTCTATAGAAATTTCTGGACTCATATTTTCCAAATTTTTTTGTCAAGAAAATAAGAAAAAAAATGAAATGGAAATAGCTTAGAAAATTCATGCCAAGTAATTCTTATAAAAAATGTCTCAATAGAAAAAGTTTTAGATAAAGATAAAATACTTCGGATTTTGTTTATGAAATGCGTTCTCTTGGACATTTTCTATAAAAAAACTCGTTGTAAACCTGCGGAATTATTCCATAGGAATAGCTATAAAGTATAGTTATTATTATAGAGTTTTCAATAGGAGTTGAATAGAAATACAATCGAATATTCTATTCAATTCGTTAGATTTTCCTATCAAATTTTTTCGTCAATGATGGGGTCAAATCGGGCAGAAATCATGTTAGAAAAAGGAAGAACAAATTCCTTTCGTACGTATGCTCTTTTTTTTCTAAAATTATTCAATTTTTTTTCAAGTTGAAAATGCAGCCACGTAAATCTAAGTTCGGTATTTAAGTGGTGTCCAATGTTTCCATATAAAACGACGAGCCCATACAGATGTATCCCGTGCAGATAATTCAACTAGACAATATGACTCAGTTTAGATAACTTAGTAGTGGTCATTTTTGATCCGTACATTAATCTGTACAAGACATTTTTACCCCGTAGTTCAGACTGAACCGAAAGGCCACCCGTAGATTAGCCGTATGACCCGTACATTAACCATACATTACCCGTACATCACCCGTATTTGGTGCGAATAGTCACACCGGTCACTTAATCAGGCGGTGAGTACACGTATGAAAAAATTATATAGAAATTTTCTATACGTATTGCGTATAGAAATTCTATAGGATTTCCGTATATGATATTCAGATATTTCTATACTAATGTTTTCAATACGAATTATTTCTATACATGAATTTTTACATAAATTTTTGTTTTCATACGAAAGATGTCTAAACGCTCCAGAGAAAAACGTAGAGAAATGTCGTAACTCCATACGAAATGTTTCTATACATGTGACAGTGGGTTGTATAGGATCAAACCTATAGAAATCATATAGAAATAATTTGTATGAAAAATATCCTTATAGAAATATCTGAATGTCATTTTTTTTATCGTTATTTTACATCGCTTCGACCCAATTAGGGTATACTGCGATGATGATCAAGACTTTAAATGGTTAGATCGCACCATTCTACCCGGCCGGGATTTGAACTCGGAACCTTTCGCATGTGAGGCAACGACTTACCCACTGCGCCAAGCCACCGGGCTGAATATCATATTTGAAAGTCCCATAAAAATTCTATACGCAATCCGTATAGAAAATTTCTATACGATTTTTTCATACGTGTAGCTACTCACAACGCGACAACTTCTATACTGATGATAAAAAAATCATGAACTAAGATTTAATGATAATCTTGAGCGTTCACCAAAAAGTTGTGCAATTACTATATTTCTTTATAACTTTTAATTTTTTTCAAATTTTTAAGACCAATCTGAGTTCCATAATACAAACGGTTGCCAAAATCGGCGATTGTCGGAAATTTGTTGATAACAAATCAGAAATCAGTAATGATTGAATCGAAATTTCGTTTACGCCATTTGAGAAAGGAATGCATAGAGTAAGTTTACTAAAAATTTTAGAACTTTTGATAAAAATTATCTCGATAAACGAGAGGTTTTGAATATGCATCCGATATCAAATTCAGTAGCGTAATATTTATGTCAAAATTTCCCCTCCTTCTCCAAACCATTTTGCGATTCTCGGCAATTTTAACGTCCTCAATAAATTAACTCAAAAAATCCATTTATTCTTGCCAACGTTTCGAGTGGTAAATCTCACTCCTCGTCAGGGCAATTAATTTATTTCCATCTATTGTAAAAAAACCTTTTTTCTCCAAAAATTTCCCTTCAAACAAAACACACGGACCACCACAACATCACAAGAAAACTTGATACCTTAACCTACGTCATTAATAAATAAAAAACCAAATAATCCCCCTCCCCCCACCCATTGTGTAAAATAATTTTTAACCATGTCAATTCTACAAAACTATCCGTCAAATTCAAATAGTCATGAAAACACATTAAAAATAATCACATTAACCACAAAATGGCATGGAGAAGGAGGAGAAATTTTGAAATTACTGCAGGCGGTTGGAAAAATAATTCTGTTGGTAATGTTTATGTTTTGAAAAAAAATATTAAAAATTACTTGAAAACAAAAATTGAGTCGCATTGTGTTGATAATTTAATTTTTTTCATGAGAAAATTTTTAGAATTTCGATATCTACAATAGTACGAAAGATGATGAACTTTTATTAATCATGGAAAAGGTCCAGATGACATATCACAATCACAATCGCAATCGCTCTGCATAAATGAAATGCACAATTAGTTCAAAAATAAATTGCTGTTTTTGATTTACTTCAACATAGCTCTTGTTAGAATGAAAGTTTCATGCATATAAAAGATAGTGATCTGCATAGAGTGAAATTTAAAAAAAGGACAATCAATTCTTTAGTACAATTTGATATTGAGAGGTATGAGGAAAAAACATCATGTAAAAACCATATTGAGATGCCTTATTTAGTGGTGAAATGGTTGATCGAGATGAGTCCATTTCAGCTCGGAGTCAGTCTTTGAATTTCTCGGAATTTCAGAAAAATAGTAACATTTTTATACAGATTTTTGTCAAGAGTCGCGCTTCAAAAGAAGTTTCTATACAAATACGTTTATTCACGTTATATTCCAATATATTCATCAACAATTCATCGTGAAAATGGATAAACTCATCTCGTTCCAACACTCCACTATGGAATCGAAAGGAAGAAAAAGTTAATTGATTGGATTGCACTTCTTGTTGCAAGGACGGTGTCCAGCGTCGATGCGAATGACCTCAGCATTCATAAAATGATTCTCGATCAGACATTTCATCAAATGTGCCATTTCCTCTGGTTTTCCCAGTCTCACTGGATTCATTGTTTCATTGATGAAGAAATTTTGCTCTTCGGTAGAAAGTGTATCTGAAAATAATATTTTATTAATAATAAAAAAGAAACAGTAAATGAAAAGTTATCACTTTAAACAATTGTGTCCAACAGTTGATCTAGAAAATTCTCAGGAGAATGAAGAAATCGAAATCTAATGAATTTTTGCTATCAAATATCTTGCGAAAAATCGTAGAAAAAAACTGTAAAATATTATAAAAAAAGATCAGAGAAATTGAATAAAATTCCAATAGAATTCTTAGAGAGTTGCACTAAAAACTTTTATGCTGAATTTTTTTATACATCTATTAATTAAGATTAATTTCAAATTCATGACTCATGACTTATTCAGTAAAATTCATTTTAATGACAAAATTAATTGCCATAACCAGAACAACGAATTACTTGCAGGAATTGACTAAATATATTATTCCAGTAGCGATAGTCAAATCAATTAAAAAATTCTGAAACAATAGAAATTATTCTAAAATATTATTCCACACACGAAAAAATTTCAAAGGAAAACCTAGCGAATTTACTAGACACTCCTATTAGATTTCTATTGAACTTTCTGTTAGGTTTTTAGGCCAATTCAGAAAAATCTCTTTTTAAATTCCAGATTCCTCCGAATTTTTAGGGAATTCTTTCACAAATTCCATGAATTCCAAGAATTTTAAAGGAATCCCCTGGAAATTCAAGGGAATTGGCACTGATTTTGGCATTTTCACTTGAAAATTCATGTAAATTGAAAATCCATGTAAACTTGAAATTGCATTGGCGTTTTCTCCTTAAATTGAATTCCAAGTCTTTTTCCGAAAAATCCAGCTAAATTTTTTTAACAGTGTATAATCGGCTAAATGTGTTTATCCTTGCTCACTTGTAAGCATCGTTGTATCGCACAAGCCGGGTGCAAGTGCAAGCACCCGAATTCCCAGCGGAGCCAAGAATCTGGCCAGTGGTTCAGTCATGGACATAACAGCGGCCTTTGAAGCACCATATGCTAGGTATCCATCAGAAATACCGTAACCAGCAATGCTACCAATGTTTATGATAACACCCCTCTGTTTATCCTTATCTGGTTCATTTTCCTTCATCATTGCCATTGCAAGTCGAATGACGTTGAATGTCCCGAAGGTGTTCACCTCGAAATATTTGTTCCAACCGTCTATTGAATGAGGCTGATCAATGTCGAAGTCGTAGAAAGGCTCTCCACCGATTATTCCAGCGCAGTTTATGAGGACATTGAGCTTACCGAATTTTTCTTTGGTCAGTTTCAATGCTTCCATAACATCTTTTTCAGATGTGACCTTGATGAAAAAATTGAAACATTTACAGTTTATTTCATTGAATGAGATCATCTTGAATTATTACTTCCGAATAGAAGCTTTGGGATTGTTCAAATTTGAGCTCTTGATTTTTTGTATTACATTAATCTACTGGGATGCAAAAGGTCCGAAAATTGAATTTTTCAAAATGATTTGTGTATGTATGTAACCAAGTTGTTCATTAATTATTCGCTAATGAATAACGATGGAATTTAATGATTTTGTTTCTGAATGAAAGCTTTGTAATCGCTCAAATTTAAGTTTCCAATTTTTTGTGTTAGGGTATATAAATATGGTCTAAAAAGTCTGAATATGCAATTTTTAGATTATGTCCGTATTTATGTATGCATGTAAGTATGTATGCGTGCGTATGTATGTGTTTTTTCCATTTTTTTCATTTTTAAAGAATTAGTTTAGTTGAGATTTTATCGAGGCTTTAGACTTGACCAACGTAGAGCTGCGGGACACCCCCGATTTTCAGACATGTACCGACCACTCGCGTACTAATGCATAATTCTTTTTTCAATCAATAGAATACGATCACGGAACGTTAACTAAGCAATTTTTAATTGATTTTAGGCATTGGAACCCATTTGTTATCAACACTTTAATTGTTCAAATCGTCCTATCATCCAAACTATGGGAGGTAGACGAAAATTTCCAAATCATAAATTATTTAAAATTTAATAAGGAATAATTTTTGTTTTTTGTCATTTTCACATATCTCTTTTAGATTTCGAGATATGAGTAATGAAAGAGCTGCGTGACTCAGGCCTACCGCGCGCCGCCAGCGGAGACCGCTGTGTCGGGTCGCGCAACTACTTTATTGCTCATAGCTAGAAAGCTCAAAGAAATACGTGGAATTGACAAAAGATAAAAATTATTCCTTATTAAATTCTAGATAATTTATGATTTGGAAATTTTCGTCTACCTCCCATATTTTGGGTGATAGGACGATTTGAACAATTAAATTGTTAATAACAAATAGAACGCTTGTTTTTTTTTAAATAACCGATAAATTTGGAATCCTTGATCCAAAAAACAGATTTCATGAAACTCGGCGATTGCGAAATTGATGCGGGATCATTAGTTCCAGCCTATAGACTACGGTGCATACCCCACCCCATTGGATGATGTTTAGAAGGGTTCCAATGCCTAAAATAAATGAAAAATTGCTTAGCTAACGTTCCGTGGTCATATTCTATTGATTAAAAAAAAATTACGCATTAGTACGCGAGTAGTGGGTTAGTCGATTTAGAAGCGCTTTTTTGAGGGTGTCCCGCAGCTCTAACGGGGATATCTCATGTGTCGATTTCAAGATCTCATGGATTTGCTAAAATTAAGACCCCATATTATATATTTCATCTACTAGATCAATTGTAAGAAGCGATAATATAGCGATTTTAGCATGTCACGTTTTGAAAATTTCTATGTTTCTCCTTTTGATGACGAAATTTGTTCGGTTTCTTTTCAAATCTGTAGATATCTTATGCCCCGGTGAAAATACATTAAATTATCTTCAAATTGTCTCCTAAATTGTTTGATTAAGGCTAATTTTCCTTAATAAATGAGAGTTTTTATGCAAAAATTGAATTTCATGATGTAAATTCAGCTTGCACTGAGAGAAAAAATTATTCCTGCCAAGGATTGATATTCTCGTCAGAAGATACTATTTTTTCAGAACGAATTTTTCCAGGACAGTCATTTTCAGAGAGTCCAAGTCTATCCTCAAAAATTACAGTGATATTGAACAATCTGATTATTATGCTACATATGACCTTGACAAAATGTTCTCCGATATCTTCCGGATTTTACAAATTGGCGATTTTCTCAGGTAANTTTTCTTGGAAGGAATACATTTTTTTCTGTGTGGTGTGGATTTTTCTGTAACTATTAGTCAAGTGAATGAAACTATTCATATAGTCCTTCAAAGGCTATTTGTTGTTATAAAACGTGAAAATAAAGGGAATTAGAATTTAAAAAATGACAACGTATATTGATCTCATGTAGTCTAGGTAGCGCACACAATTGATTAAATAAGAAATAACATTAAACTGAAGAAAATAATATACAGCAATGAATGATATACGCGACAAGAAAATGATGTGCGAAATGACTATTTGGAAGCATATTGCGAATATATTAGCCAAAATAGCTATGCCGTACCACGTATGAAAAAATGCTATAGGATTTCCTATAGGATATCCTATAGGAAATATTTATATAATAAAAAAAAAAATTCCAAGGGAATTAGAATTTAGAGAGAAAAAATTTCCGCTTCACCCAGCCGGGAATCGAACCCGGGTCTCCCAGATACGCGCCGGGTACTCTTACCGACTAAGCTACCGGGAACCACAGAAATTCACTCTCAAATTCACCTTTTTATTATATAAAATTTTTATAATATATTTTATATTATATTTTATTTTATATTATATTTTATATTTTATATTATATTTTATATTATATTTTATATTATATTTTATATTATATTTTATAGGATTTCCTATAGCATTTCCTATAGGAAATCAGATGGAGAATTCGAGCATTTCCTATAGGATTTTTCTGATAGGATTTCCCACAGGATTTCCCTATCCTTATGACCCTAATCCTGACCCTTGTGACCGATTGTTTTCGAGGCTCAATTTTGTGTATTACTTTCTATAGAAAACCCCATAGTGAATTCTATAGGAAATCCTATAGAATTTTTTCATACGTGGTATGGAGACAAAAGCAATTTCCTACTTGTTTTTATCATCATTATTCGTTCTTGTTGAATGCAAAAAAATCCAAAAAGTGAAATTTCAATATTTTTGTCAACTTCCCGATAGAGACAGATATTTCCAATTGAATTTGAATGAAATCTCTTATTGTCTGATGATAATTCAAAATCAATGGAGTTTCTCTACATTTAACATGCATATGAAAAACTTGAGGAAATGGTTATTTTGATTTTGATAATGTCAGAGATATTTTATAATCTTATAACATTGTGATATTAAATTTCATCATTTTTTTGAGAAAAGTCACTGATTTTTTCATGGCACTATATATTGAGATTCCGCATTGAAGAAGGAAAATACAATTTCCAAATTGACTTCTGATGACAAAAATTTGGTACTCGAAATTAAGACTCCAAAATTAAAGATCACAAGGGTCAAAATAAGGTTCAATAGTCAGAGTAAGGGTCATGGAAGTCAAACTAAGGGTCTTAAAATATCTCTCTACATTATAAAAATCCAAACCGACTTCTGGTGATAAGGGTCACGAGGGTCATATTAAAGGCATGTTAAGGGTTACAAGGGTCAAAATAAGGATCAAGACAGTCATATGGGGATCATATGGGAGTTGGCGAGCGGAGCGAGCAGGGGGCTAGCCTCCAGTACAATTGATATACGCACATTGGTCTGAATAAAGACGGCATTTTCTCCCATCTCTGTGGCAACATCTTCTCCCGCAGTATTCACATCTGCGATGACTACTTTTCCTCCATTTTTGATTATCATTTCGGCAGCGCATTTCCCCATTCCAGAGGCTCCACCAGTTACTAATGCAACAACATTCTGAAAGCATATGCGGATCATAAATGTGAAGAATATTAATTATGACTGTGATTTATCAAGTGGAGAACTCTTTGATGATAACTAACAATTTATAAATTCAGTATAACGAACTGGTGGACTCAGTCTAGTCGAATATGTCATCTCTATTAAGGGATAACTTATTTTTTACATTAAAAAAGGGAGTTTATAAAGCGTTCCACATCATTATGATGTCATAGGAAATGATTGGATGAGATTTGGGTGAGGTAGGAGGGGAACGGGAATTATTCTTAAAATGACTAGCAAGAAATTTTTATAGAAAAAAATGATTAGTCCAAACCGGGCTTTGAACCAAGGGCCTTCCGATCATGGATCGGCCCTACTAGAATTTATGTACGGCATGCCGGATCTAACCTCCGCCGAATTCGGCGCGAGTCTCGTTTTTCGTTAGGCATGCCGAACAGTGTATACCCCAGCTGGCTCTCATACGGCCCAGATAAGGCCAACCGAATCCAACTTAGACGAATTGGGAGAATATTTTTCTCATCATAGATCCACCCTTCAATTTGTTTAAGGGTCAATCGGCCATTAGAGTTGGACATCCCTCTCATTTGCCTATGATAATTGCCTTGCTTTTTTCTCCTGATCAACCCCCATTATCATTTGATACTCATAGTTATTTTTTTTATAGATCTCTTTTGATCCCCGAGATTATTTCTTTCAACCCTTTTGGTTGACCCTTATAATCATTTGACTCGCGAATAAGGTGTTTCCGGCCTTTCTGTTTGACCCTAGAACTAGTGGTCACTGATAAAATCCTAGCCGATTGCCGAATGTCTACCGAATCTCTGCCGAAGGTGCGAGGGGGGGGGTGGGGGTGGAAGGGGAGGGGATGAATTTATAATTGTTATTATGATATCAAACTATTAAAACGTCAAAAAACATAATGAAAGTATGTATATGCAGGCACCCGTGGTTCATATAGACAGTACGAATTTCATACAACACGAATAGCGCGGTAGTCTAGTCGGCTAAGGCGTAGGATTAGTAATAGGTAGGTCTCGAGTTCGAAACCAGTCATAGGCGGAATATTTTAGGTTAAAAAAAATCGGTTCTTCAGCGATGAATACGTTGGGGGGTCAATAGTGATGAATAATAGATGACCAAATTTGATTTCAAATAATTATTTTCCTTTTTTTACATTATTGGGGATTATCACGGATGGCCGAATCATCCATGCATACATATATTTGCAATTCTTGAACCGGCGTCATTCAAAAATTTTCGGAACAATTTTGAGAGTAAGCATTGAATTAGAAATAATTGATGACAAATTACCAATAAAATTGATAATAATTTTAATTGGCTTCTATGATTCGGCCTGGATGCGGCAACCATGATCCGGCCGGGACGTTCAAAGTGCGTAAGGTTTTTCGTCCGGGGCGGACTCGGTTGACCACACCAGCACCGAACGTCAGGGTTGGCATGCCAAATCAGGGCCGAAAGGTTTACCGAGTCAAATTTCTAATAGAGGGGTGGTCTCCCAACTGAGCTATCCGGCTCCTAGCCATTTCGTCGTCCTTCGTATGGCATTCATTTTTACATTAAAGAAGGTAATTTATATAGCGTTCAATATCTCGTGCTTTTAAATACATATTCGTTTATAGAAAAATATGCATAGATGTTGATTTTATTTTTTGCTCAATGCGATGAAAATAAGAAAATTTCAAACTGAATTATAACCCTTACAAGACGAATGCATGAAGTAATGCCCAGTCGATATTGAAAATAAAATAAAACTATCTGCGCATAAATGTAAGATTCTGCCTATAAATTAATCCTGTAATCCCCCGAGTGGAAATTCCCGTGGGGTATTGATCAAGTTGACGGATCCGGTCTTGATCAGACATGTTACGCCTCTGACGAATCCGGATTTGATCAGGACGAATGGATCCGAACTTGATCAAGTTAACTGTATGAAAACCGGATGACCTGTCTGTCAGTATCAATAACAATTATCAATGATAATTAAGCCAAAACAAAAGATAATTCAATTCTTTCACCGTAGGCTGCCTCTCTTAATGAATCTCTACTGTTATTATCTCTGAAAAAGCTTATTATTTTTTTTACTGATGCTGGGGATCGAACCGGGGACCCTATCATTGCTAATCCTATGCCCTAACCACTACGCTGTCGCGCTATTACTATTGAGTAAACTGTACATTGCCTATATGATTTGTATCGGGGTATTCGTTGAATTTACGATTATTCCTGATCTCGCGGATGTGCGTGTGTATTCTCAGAGATAAAATATGTTCAATTAAATTTTTATTTATTTCATTAATGAATAATAATAATTATAATAACAATAACACTAATAAATAAATACACATTTAGTGATGTTTTATTCTCAAGATCATTTGCGTGTAAGTTTGATACTCCTCTAATACGTATTTACGGCATCATCATCCCTCCCTTCTGTACATTTGAGAAGGGCTGGCTGTTATTTAAATTGATTAATTAAATTTAATTCATTAAATTACAGTATAATGATCCTTTTTAACCCCTCACGTACGGTGCCTTTCTGATACCAAGTCTACCACACGCTCAATGCTCTTCGCATCCCATATTTTCTGATGAATGAAAAATTATAGATAAAATATATAATTGAAGCTACAGTATTCACCTTCCCAATGGTATTAGTCCGATTGTATTATCTGCCATATTTTCGGAAATATTCAATTTTGAAAAGAGCTGTGCGTTTTTACATGGATCGGTATGACATACCGAGCCCGTACGTGAGGGGTTAAAGATTGAAAATAATTATTGATAATGGTTGATAAAACTTAATGTGAATAGTATAATAATAGTTAATTAAATTATCCGAAAAACTTATTAAAATTAATGTCAGGTGGAGCGGATCTGAATCCGATCAGTTTCTCTTCAATTGACCCCTTTCAAATGCCGATCAAGGACATCAAATCCGAATTTGATCTAATTGGGATCAGGCAGCCGAATTCAGGGTGAGAATGTGCCTACCTGATCAGAACTTGATCTGAATCATCCTGCAGTTTTTCGGATCCGATCTACTGGATCAAAATTTGGTCAGGTTCTCATCAAGCATCATCCGATCATGTCTACCTGGTCAGAACTTGATCTGAACCCGCCTGTAGTTTTTCGGATCCGATCTACTGGATCAAAATTTGGTCAGGTTCTCATCAAGCATCATCCGATCATGTCTACCTGGTCAGAACTTGATCTGAACCCGCCTGTAGTTTTTCGGATCCGATCTACTGGATCAAAATTTGGTCAGGTTCTCATCAAGCATCATCCGATCATGTCTACCTGGTCAGAACTTGATCTGAACCCGCCTGTAGTTTTTCGGATCCGATCTACTGGATCAAAATTTGGTCAGGTTCTCATCAAGCATCATCCGATCATGTCTACCTGGTCAGAACTTGATCTGAACCCGCCTGTAGTTTTTCGGATCCGATCTACTGGATCAAAATTTGGTCAGGTTCTCATCAAGCATCATCCGATCATGTCTACCTGGTCAGAACTTGATCTGAACCCGCCTGTAGTTTTTCGGATCCGATCTGCTGGATCAGAACTTGGTCAGGTTCTCATCAGGCATCATCTGATCATGTCTACCTGATCATAACTTGATCTGAACCCACCTGTAGTTTTTCGGATTCGATCTGCTGCATCAGAACTTGGTCAGGTTCTCATCAGGAATCACCGGATCAGTCGAACCTTACAAAAATCTGATCACGTTCTGATCGTGCTTCAGGTGGGCCTGAAGCAATTTCCACTCGGGCCAATGAATGCGGTAACCTACTATTGTTTCTACCATGTGAAACGATATAGCTTCAAGTTCTAACTTTTGTATTCAAACTATATTATAATTACTGTGTAACTCTCACATCCAAACAGTATTTTTTGCTATTGTATGTCCATTTAAACACCCCTCTACCATAGGGCGATGACCCTGAAGGGCAGATAATGAATAAATAAAATGTTGATTTTTCTATATAACTTATTCTGTTGAGATTTTTCTATAAGAATTCTTGGTCATGATTTTTCCAATTTTCGTCTTGGACGTTATGAGAAATATAAAAATGCGGGGGAAAAAAACTTGAAAAATTTATGCTCAAAAATTTTTCTAGAAAAATCGAAATCTATTGATTTTTTTCCATCAAATATTCACGGAGAGAAGAGCCATGGTAAAGAGTCCCATGTCAAATTTACGACTTGTATGTATTCCTAAAATTTAGAAAGCAGTACTATGATATGGTAATGATTCCTATGGGGTATGGTATTACATACTATGGGCCATGGTAAGTCTCTCGATGGGAATGAAGCCTATGAACATAGGAGAAATTACTATATTGAATAGTACCCTCTACCATGTTACAGGGTAGAGTATACTATTAATTATGGTAAAGAGACCCATAGTCGTTTGGTAAAGTTTACCATAGTTTATAGGAGAGATTACCATGCACTATGGTAACATGACCTATATTATATGGTAAAACGTGAAAAAGTCATAAAATGTCACGAATATAAAAGATAATGATCACTAAACTATATCATGATAATGATGAGTATAATGAGATAGAAATTTCAAGTGGGATATATATTTATAAATTTTTCCCTTCCCGTATACCCTTTCGGGTCTTTACGATTTGTTCCCTTCCCACCCCCCAACCCCCTGTACCGCATTCGCCGAAGGACAAGGGAAAACTTCATTTGAGGGAAAAAACTGCCCAGGTACAGTCGTCTCTTGCGAGACTCCCGCTCGACAATGAAACCGTGAGATTTAGAGTGTCACAAATTTTGGCCCTTCCAGCCGGGAATCGAACCCGGGTCTCCCGCATGCCAATCCCACACTCCAACGACACAGCCACCGCCGTCGGTGATATATATTTATATTTAACGCATTTGGTTTCGACGCTGTTTTAATAATTACAGAGTATTTTCTTATAATGTGGGATTCTTTCCTATCAATAATCATCAATATACCTAGATTAATCATATCGAATATCGTAAGGATCATATTTAACAATAACATATTTACATCTGTATTTTAATATCAGAATATACATATCTACAGAATAGTGGGATTTTTTGCCCCAAATTTTACCTAATCATTGGAAGAATTTTTGGCATTACGGTGCTATAAAAATTATTAAAAAATNTATTTACATCAGTATTTTAATATCAGAATATACATATCTACAGAATAGTGGGATTTTTTTCCCCAAATTTTACCTAATCATTGAAAGAATTTTTGAAATTACGGTGCTATAAAAATTATTAAAAAATTCAAATGTGAGTAATTAAACTCAACAACTTTGCGTGAGAATTTAGACCCAACGTTTCGGAATGTATTGCTTTCCATTCCCGGAGGTAGCTATATACGATAAGATACAAAATTTCATTTGTCGAAATGTCAATGTCGACCACCTCTTATCATTTATATCAATTTCATAGGATTGGAAATGTCTTTCAAAGGAGTATTCTTGTAATTGTTGAGTAACAAGAATAACTTGATTATTTGGCTCTAGGATTACGATATTGATCAAATGTAATTGAGGACCAGCCTCGGTCGGCATCATCAATATTACGTTTTCCCTAAAATCATGTCCCAAATAATTGAGAGAGCTTACTTGTAATATCTGCAGATCGATTGGACGGGAGAACTGGCAGAAAATGACGATAATTTGGATCTAATTCTAATCTCTTGTTAAGAGCTGGACCAGGGAGAAAAGGTGGTGGTAAAGACTTGTTGATGAGTAACCGATAATTCAATTTTAATTGTGCCTTGATGGCTATTTTTAGTATTTTCTACGATATCGAGAAAAGGAGAGATTAGCATGTATAAATAGTACTGATTATCATGCACATGGTAATCCCACGTACGAAAAAACGAATGGGCCGAGCTTGGCCCAAGCCCGGTGGCCGGCCTGCCGAACTTCGGGACCCGTTCCTCAACCGGGACCGCGCCGGACTTGGTTGAAACCTGGAATGATAACATCGGGCCAGGTCTGGGCGCCCATCTCGGCCCAGCGTTGATTGCCAGTCGTTGGCCAGGCTCAATTAAACATTACTTAATTACATGAATATGATAATATGGGTGATTGAAATACAAGTAATTTAATATTACTCCTCAGCATTCGTAATAGGTTCAACGAGGAAAAAAAATCAATACCGGCATGCGACTGGTGCCGCACTGGCTGCCAAACTGTTCATGGCAATTATCAATAATAACAAAAACAAAATAATTAACATTTTTTAGGATGATTTTTAGTATTGATTGTGCCCTACCTACCAAACCCTAACGCAATCATCGCTGAAAAACCGATTTTGTTAACTTAAAATATTACCCCCTAACGTGGGCTCGAACCCACGACCTCACGACTACTAATCCGACGCCCTAACCACTAGTCTACCGCGCAATTCGTAAAACCTCTACTTCAAATCTTCCATATTAATTCCATCTCGGTTTTTTTCGACTTGAATGTTTTATTATTCAGTTGATAGAAATATTAAGTGATTCAACTACAGTTTAATCGGTAAATTAATTCAATAATGAATAATAATAATTATTATTATTAATTACAATAATAATTATAACAATTAGGATTACTGTTGAATGACGATTCTTCTTCTTTTCGTAATAATTAGCGAGTAACATGTGACTTCAACACCTACAATGTCACCATTTTTTTACGATTACACCCTTAATATTTTACCCTCAAGTTTCCACCCTTACCATTCAACCCTCAGAATGTCAGTCTTATGATTTTTTCGCCCCTTTCCATTATTGCGATTTGACCCTTACAATTTTACTCTTCAGATTTTACCCTTATGATTCCACCCCTATGATTCCATTCTCATCATCTCACCCTTACGACTTAACCCTTACAGTTACACCAACGGCTGGAGCCCAATGACCAAGCTCCGGGCCACCGCTGGCTGAGGCTTGGTTATCGAGCTCCGGCATGCCAGTGTCCGGCCAAGGCTGGGCCAGATCTGTCAACCAAGGCTCGGTTACCCGCCCTTCTCCCGAGACTCAAGCCCTGGTCCCCAGGGATGGCCGAACCTCGGTCCAAGCCTGGGCGCCCAGACTTGGCAAGCCCAGGCTTGTGCCAGGCTTGGCCCGTTTCTCCAACACTGGCATTTCGTACGTGGGAATCTCTCCTATAATAATGGTTGTCGTTGCTATATTGTATAGTAATGCCTACCATGTTCGAATGGTATTGATTACTATACAACATAGTACGCTTTACTGTTGAACATAGTAAAAATTACTATTGAGATTGACTTAGAAACCCTTTTAGCATAATTTATGGTAACCTCTACCACATAAAAGTAACCGCTACCATTCACTTTTCTCCGTGTATCTTAACCAAATGACAGAGTAACGTTGCATAATTTTCTATAGAAATGATGCAAAAGCAAGTAATTTTTTTTAGTAGAATTCTAATAGAACTTCAAGAGAATTCTTATAGAGTTGCAATACAAATTCAATCCAAATTAGGTTTTATCAACCATTAGTAACGCATTCATTCCTCAATTTGAGGAAACGAGAGGATGAACGACGGCAATGCGCAATCAAATTTCACCCCNCCTCTTCATGAAGAATGCCAATGGCCAATGGTCTCTCCTGCAGATTCTAATTCAATTCTTTTCAAAGATTGAAAAGACGTATATGAAATGAAAAAAATTGAAGCACTCGGGATTTGACTCGGGTGGGTATCGAAGCTCACGGCCTTTCGAGGGCTCTCGCTTGGATAGTGAAAGGTCGTGGGCTTCGATACCCACCCAAGTGAAATCCCGAGCGCTTCAATTTTTGTCATTTCATATGCGTCTTTTCAATCTGTAAAAAGAATACAATTTCAATAGAATTTCTTAGAGAAAGCTCTAGGTTATTCCATCAATTTTTTTTATGCCTGGACGGAGAACATGGGTGAGACAAAGACCCCACAAGATCCAATGAGACACAAAAATCTTAAAAATGAAAAATTTTATGCTTAAATCTAGAAATAAACCTTGTAGCCCAAAAAATTGCTTAAGAAGAGCGCTTTCAATTATTTGTCTCAAAATCATCTATTATTACTGAGTTTATTTATCTAATTTAATTTAATTTATTTAATTATTCTTAGTTTAATTCATTTAACAATCAACGAACTAATCTTCATTGTTGAAAAAATGCTTCAACAATTGCCTATTAAATTGAGAGAAAATGAAAATAATACCTGCATTGTCGTCTCCATTTCAATGATTTCGTAATATTTTACAACACAACCTTCTGACAGTAGATCGGATTTACGAATGTAGCTGCAGCCAGCTGGGAGAATATGTAAGTCGGAGATATCACACGATAAGGAGTTAATCTCCAACTCGAATATAAAACTGTTTGCGGTCCATTATGCAGAAAACACTTTTTCATTATGAGTACGATTGTGTATCAACAAGAGACTTAACTCTAACAGATATTCGTTAATGAGCTCTTCTAAAAATACATTTCATGAGAAACAAATAATTTCGGATGACTTTCGAGTCTGGAATGCGCGAATAATCTCAAGAGCAATTACTCAAAATCGTACAATATGCAATTTGCTTTCATATTGCGTAATAAAAAACTGCATACTATACTGTTTGGACAAGTTGTTTAAGTTTGTTTATCGAATTCTGTGTTGACGAGTTTAGGGAACAAGAGCAAAGAGGCCACAAAAAAATATTTTACGTGTTTTAATTCAAATCAACACGGAAAAAAATATCCTCGAATCGTGTATATACACGGAGAGAAATGTTGGACAAAAATTACCTAGAAAATCGTAACAAATTTTACTAGGGGAGGGTGGGGCAAAACGGACCACTGGCAGGAAATTGATAATTTTTTTATTTTTTTGATAATTTTTGCTTCCGAATGGAAGTAAACACAAAAATTCAAAATCATTTGTGGTTTGAGGTGATTAGCAAATCTGATCAAATTGCGGTTCAATGACCAATTTTCTAAAATGACCAATTTTCTGCCAGTGGTCCGTTTTCCGCTAGGGGTCCGTTTTGCCCTCTGGTCCGTTTTTCCCTCCCGGTCCGTTTTGCCCTACCCTCTCCTAAATGAATGGTAATCGTGGAGCGAAATGTAATTCAGTGAAAAAATACCGGTTTTAATGGACATTTAACGATGTTTTCAGTAAAAAAAAACATCTATGGATGCAAAAATTGTCTTCCTGTTTAGGAAAATTTGACACATCGGTACACTGTTAGAAATTTTTTGAAAATTACGTAATAGTTGCACTTGAATTCTCAATGTTGTGAATTTGAATTCAATTTAAGATCAAATCGTTTATGGAATCTCTCATTCAGGTTGGAAATTCAGAATAATTGCGCTTTCCATGTTAGATCATTACTGATATTTAAATGACATTTAGAATTTTCAAATTCATTGCTGAAACTAAACATTACATCCAACTGAATTTTCAGTGGATTGAAAATTCAGGAAAATTGTTGCTTGAATTTTCAAATTATTTAATAATTTTCATTATCATATGGACCTGAAAATTGCAGTTTTATTGAATACTCCAGAATTCAACTGATTTTTCGATAACAAAATATATGAAAATTTGGTTTGAATGAATGATTGTTAAAAATTTCAAGATTATTTACTTGAAATTTCAGGAGTAATTTGCTAACAGTGCCGGGTATTTCTTTGTTTTGTATCGATCTGAAAGTCATGAGAACGGACGGAAGTGAATTTTTACCGAACAGGTGCAGTAAAAATCATTCTCCGTTAGACAAAAATTATACGAAAAATTAGAGCAATTATTCACGATTACTGGGATAATTTTTTATGGAATGCAGGGTAAATTCTACAGTTTCGGTGCAACGAAACACGTTCACGTTCACGTTGGCTCACGTTCAATGAATTTTTCCGAGCCAACGGAGTAAAATTCACTATTAATCTCGCACTTTTTTCCCTATTTAAGGTGAGAAAGTACTGAAAATTTAGCGGACTCCACGATTACTTGATTTGTTCGATAATTTTCCATCGTGTAATATTCCGGAATTAGAAATATCTGTATTCCGGGATCTGGAATAATATACCGGAATCCGGAATATTATATTCTGGAATCCGGAAGAATGTACCGGAATTCGGAAGAACATAACGGAATCCAGAATAATATTCCGGAATTCCAGATATTTGTGTTCTCAATTTTGAAATAATACATTGACACGCAGTCACATGGTGCGATTGAAGTCAAAGAGTTGTAGCGTCGTTCAAGCTCCTCCCCCCCCCCCCCNCCCCCCCCAGAGATTAACGCCATCACCAAAAACATGATTATATGGCGTGCGATTTAAGCTACTAAAAAATCGCACCAAGTGGGTTGACTTGGAATTTTTATGTATTCAGTGCCTGACTCTTTTCGTGATTTCATCACTTTTTGTAAACAAAACGCTCGGACTCATTCTGAGCGAGTTTTTTTGCAAAAATTTATTTTTGTTTTTCTGGAGATTTTTCCATACGTGAAGCTATATTTATTTACATGAAGCCCTAAAAAATATGGACACAAAAGTCTCATCAATCTTTATCGTTGATGTGTTCACTAAATTAATGATAAAAATACTTTGCGCCATGTTTGATGTTTCGTCTCTCTCGAAAATACCCTCACTAACCTATTTCACACTCCACTCACCCGCGCGCCCATCCCCTCTTCTCCCAACTGCGGAGATCCCTTTATAACCTAGCGGTTGCTGGGTTGATAACTTCGACAAACAAACAAACAAATAAAAATCCACTTCCAGTCTTAAGTAGATTTGATTATACAGTGGACTCTGGTTAGAGTCGACTGTTTTGCGGGATAGGGGAAGCGCATTCGGAGAATTCGACTCTATTTCCCTGCCCCCACTACGCGCTCACGCCGAGCCCGACTTCCGAGAACTGGGAACGATAAAATGAAAAATAGTATTTTTTTTTTTACGGCCTCGGAGTCCCTTTTTCGGGTCCCATTCGGCACTGTATCCAACCCTATGCATGCGGCTGTAGATTCTACACTGTACCGCATTCGCACTTCTATAGAACATAGAAGTAGCATGGGGAAACCACAGAAAACCCATGCCGGTACAGGCGGTTCCTCTATTAGCAACCTCCCGCTCGCCGGAGCCTTCCGTTGAAAAATTCGGTTCCACGGGGAATCGAACTCACAACCTTTCGCACACTAGACTTGCGTCTAATCCACTCGGCCACCGACGTCGGTCAAAAAAATACTATTTCTTTTCTCTCTCAATTCAACACTTTATTTTAATGATAAACTTTAGTTCACAGCTTCAACTATAATAGCAATATTCATATAGATTCAGACGATTTTTTTATTATCAATATTTTTAATTTCATTGACTATATTTGATCACAGAAGCTTTGTACCTAACATTCCATAGAACAGATATTTCTTCTGGAGTTAACGAACCATGTGAATTAAAAATGTTACAGTCGTTTTCTTTACCTCGCTTCATTATTTTATTTAATCCAATTTCGAATTAATTTTATGCCAACAAAACGAGATCCTCCCCCCATGACAGCCAGAAGTGGACTAAATTTTTTGATCGACAATTCAAATGCAGAATATTTTATTTTTCGTTTTTACTCGACTCGGAAGACAATAGCAATTTGCAGAAAATATTGGAGTGTTTACTCTCCGGCTTGCGTGGGGACAGAGTGGGGGAAGCGCTCGAGCGGCGAGAAAAAAAAATTGAGGGGAAGTTCGACACTAACCAATATGCCTCTAACCAGAGTCCACTGTATTCTGAAGAAAACTTCTCCGTCTTATGAAATGCGTAGTTCTGTAATGATATCTGCCCCCAAACTTTGTTATTCAGACAAAAAAAAATATTCTCCCAACTCAAACAAAATTTTCTTCTTTCTCAAGGTAACGATTAAAAATTATGACCATCGCATAAAGATTGCCTGGCTGTCAGGCCGATTTACATCTAATGAATAACGCCGGATACGAATAAATGAAAATCATATCAGATGAAACAAAACTTTTTCCTTGACTTCTACAGGGAAAATTTTTCCCAAAATCTACGCACAAACGAAGGTTCCCTTCAACTTTTTCCCTCATGCTGCACGCGATGATTCCATAAAGCATAACTAATTGATAAAATACCCCGCGTTATAAACGATCAAGCTCTGCGCTCGCATTACTCACGCCCATTCATCATTCCTCCTAAACTTAACATTCTTCTTCACGCTGTCTCATTCGTTATTTAGCCTCCAATTTTATATCTCCAGAAGCTCATTCAGTCGTGGAGAGAGTTATAAGTGATGGTCACATAATATCTAGGCTTCTAATTTTATCATGAAGTGGGTCGAATACCCTTGCGTACGCTTAATACTTTGCATTATCAATGGCATTATCGCATGATCAATTTAAATGTCCCTGTATTTATGAGTTACCCGGGTAGAAATCACGCCGCTCGAGCTCGGCTCGGAACCCGTATCCCAGCTAGAAATACGCCACTCCGCCCCAGCTTGGGATAAACTCCACGCGCGTCACATATACCCGAGGTTGAGCCGCGTCACGCGCTCACAGCCCAGCGTTAGACTATTACGCGCAACGCTTCGCCGGGCTTTAGTTGAATTGACGCAAAAAAATAGAATTTTTCAATAGAATTGCAATAAAACTTAAATAGAATTCTCATAGAGCTCCAATAGAAATTCAATAGGAATTCTTAGAGAAAGTGCCAGATTTTATATTCGATGACAGAGGGAAAAATCAGTAAATTTCAAATTTTATAGAAAGTTCAGTGGAATTCCATTTTTTTATAATAAGAAGACAAGGATTTTCCAAAGTATTCAAATTTTAAATCGATATTGTAAAAATGCCTAAATATCATTCTATTCCACCCTCCACTCGAAACGACACGACTCAATCGGAGCTGAGTTCTAAGCGTTGAGCCACAGCTCAAACTCAAGTGCCGGGTTATGCCGTCTGATGAGCGTTCGACTGTGAGTCGGTATGGCGCGGCGTGTCGCGGCGTGAACTCGGGTCAAGCGGCAAGCCGAGGCTGAGCTCGCGCTCACCCGAGTTGCGGCTGAATCCCCGGTTGAATTTCTACCCGGGTAGCCACATATCGTAAAACTCATCCGTCCAGTCGTTTACTGTCTGCAATCCATTATGAAACGATCCTTGTTGACCTAACACTCTTAAAAAAAGAAAACAAGGAAAAATTAAAAATAAATTGTTTCGAGATCAATACGGTAATAGACTCCAACTAGGTCAATCTCAAACACAAAACACTAATTTTCATCGTAATAACTGGAATGCAATATTAGCCCGTGGGAAATTACAAGTTGCCGCAGTGGTTGGCAATAAAAAAAGAAGGAATTCCCATTCTGGCGACACAATTAACAGGTTATACGTGCAATTTAAGGTCCTTTGTGGATGGAGGGGGAAAGAGGAAAAATTAAAAACGCTGAAACTAGGAATTCTCCGTCACTCGGTCAACTTTGCACGCTAAAAACTCATTCGCATTTGGAGAGCGCAGTGTGTCGTTGGAACACATGGCAATGGCCCCTGATAATCGATGGAGAATAATTTTCTTGAGGGGGCGGGAGGGGAAATTGCTCTTGGAATTGGTTAGCATTAATAGTTAATTCATTATAGGCATTATGAGTGAGAAAAAATGATTTTGTTCTTTTCGGGGAATAATCTTAAACGGGATGAATGCATTTTCGGTGTTTCGTTGCTACATTTTTTGCACTTTTTACGAACTCGTGTTTATTTTTAATTAGCCAAAACTACCCAGGTGGAAATTAACCCCCATGGGAAAATATATAAAAATATATATATAATATAGGCCAATTTAATATATACTTCGAATATATATAGTAAATATAAACTTATATTTTATATAACTTTTATATATAAATCAGGTCAATTCCACATATGAAATATATAATTGTCAACCTTGGCTAGACATGGGCCAAGATGGGCCTCCAAGGTTGGCCCAAGGCTGGTTGAGACTCAAAATGATAACGCTGAGACATTCTTGGCCACCAAGACCGGAGCTGACTCGGTCGCTCGTCATTAACCGTGACTAATGTTTATGGATTTAAAGGATTGAAAAAATCAAAAATAATTTCCATTCAATTATTTTTATGATTGATCATTTTCTAATCACTCATCCCTAACGCATCTTTTAGTGAAAATCCGTAATTTGTTAACTTAAAATAACTTCCCTGAGCCGGTCTCAAACTCACGACCCTAACATCATTAGTCCTACGCCTTAATGACTAGTCTACCGAGCAATTCTTATTACTGTTAACTCAAAACCTCCATGTATGAATTCTATCTCGATTTCATTCTTAGCTGAATGAGTTTTTAAATACTTTCCCGATTAATTTCGATTTCATTGTTTATTAATCACCTAGTTGTTCGAGGGGCGCCAAAACCCATTTTTGATCCCTTTTACGAAACGATTTTATTGGCACAAGTAACACTTGTTTCAGAATTCTGCTGTTTATCGCTCAGTGTAGGGGTTGAGACTCGGGGGAGGAATTCCCCCGAAAAGGGGGAATGGAGGGGGTTGGGAGTCGGGTGAGGGACGGGTAACCGAACCTTGGTTGACAGATCTGGCCTAACCTTCGATCGAACATTGGGATATCAGAGCTCCAGTCGTTGGTATAATTGTGAAGATTAAGTCCCAAGGGTGAACTGATGTAAATGGAATCAGAGAGGCGAAACTACAAGGGTGAGAACTGAAGAGTAAATTTGCGAGGGCTGAATCGTAATCACAGAGAATGGCGAGAAATTCATAAGGGTAACATCGTGAGGTTTGAATTTTAAGGGTGGATTATTGAGGGTAAACTTTTAAAGGTATAATCGTAAAGATAGAATGGTCAAGGTGGCATTGTAGGCATTGAAATCACATGTTATTCGGTAATTATCATGAAGAAAAGAAGAATCGTCGTTAAAAATTACTCATCATATAATTCTCATCGTGATTATTCACTATTGAATTAAGTTATCGATTAAACTATAGTTGAATCACTTGATGTCTCTACGAACTGAATAATAAAACGTTCAAGTCGAAAAAAACGAGAAAAGAAACGGAATTAATATGGACGATTTAAAGTAGCTATTTTACTAATTGCGCGGTAGGTTATTAGTTGAAGCGTCGAATTAATAATCCTCAGATCGTGGATTCGAGCTCGAGTCAGGGTAATATTTTAAGTTAACAAAATCGGCCTTTCAGCGATGATTGTATTAGGATTTGGTAGGTGGGGCACAATTAATGATAACAATCATCTTAAAAAGTGTTAATTATTTCGTTTTTATTATTATTGATAATTGTCGTGAATAGTTTGGCAGCCAGCCGGTCGCATGCTAGTATTGATTTTTTTTCCTCCTAGTCACCTGTCACGAATGCTGAGGAGTAATATTGAATTACTTGTATTTCAATCATTCATGTCATATTCATGTAATTCAGTAATCATTAATTGAGCCCGACTAACGACTGGCAACCAACGCTGAGCGGAGATCTCTGCCATATGTTAACCACCCCGGTTCCAAACCCAGGTTGATTATATTTTTTGCACAATATAGTTGTTTCTTTAGGGCATAACTCTTGTGCGATATTCATTTCTTGGATTTCAGAAAATCCGAAGGGTATATCGATCCCCATCCTCTTTGTTATTGAGAGTCCCGGGTCGAGTAATTTTTTTGTTGGGTATTTTATAAAATTGAGTAATTTCGGTGACTTTTGGACTTTGCCCATTTGTTCAAAATAAAACAATAAAAATAGACTGGCGCCTAGGGTAAGCTCCGCATTGGATAGCCCTAAGTTTGAGGATAAGTTATGACGAAAATTGTTAAAAATTAAATTTGTTGACGATCGTCACAAGCTCTTCAATCCATTTGTCCTCCATAGGTAAGCACAGATTTTATGCAATATCTAGACTTCGTCTCATCTGAATGGTCACCCATCCAAGTACTAACTAGACTCTGGGGCTTAGCATTTATTACTATTAGATGAAACTATTGTGTAATACTTGGATACAACCGCACGCAAGAAAAGATTAACTTTAAATAGAAATATGCAACATAGAATATTTTGCAGAAACAATAAATCGATTTCGATTTTCCTTGCAACTTGGTCTGTTGAGATTGCTTCTATAGAAATTCTTTAGCTTAAATTTCTTTAGGTTTTTTGCTTGAATTTTCTAATGAGAGAAAAAGAAAAATGTAATTAGAGAAAATTTTAAAAATTATGCCATTCAATTTCCACGAAAAATACCTCATTCTTAATACAATGAGTTGTATAAACCATGATTGTCCATCATTTCTTTTCTGAAATCTAATTTTTTGATAGAATCTGCGAAAACAAATTGAATTCGACTACAGATTCAGCAGAATTTCCTAAGAAACTTCCTTGTTCTTCCTATTATTATTTTTTTACACGTGATGAATAGTCACTAATCAAGATACCGGACGGGCTTGAGTGCATAGAGTGTTCCGCTGAACCTTGTTTGTAATACAAAACTGGTAATGGACGATGGGAAAAAATTGTACATTCGACTTCGCGAAAGCTTTCGACTCAGTACTCCATACGATTTTATTGTATGAACTCCATGAACAATTGGGATTTTCCGGAATCGCCCTCAATCGGATCACTTCATACTTCCGTAATATTCTTCAACTTATTTTTTATTGAGAAGTAAGCACAGATTGTATGCAATATCTAGCCTACTTCTAGTATGAATGGTCACCCATCCAAGTACCAACTAGACTTCCTGCTGCTCAGCATTCCTCAGTGGATCGTATCATTCTCTATATCTCACCCACAGCCATTAGAATTATTTCATACGCATTTCAAGTATACACGCTTTTCGTTTCGAATTTTCCTGCTATCATCATTTCTTTCACCTAAAAGATTCGTTGGAAAAAATGAGATAAAACAAAAGTGAAAAAATTTTCCCCCTTCTAATTGATTTTTCAGATAACGAAAAGGAATGAATTTTGGTGAAATAATTTAAAAAAAAAACGAAAAGTTTCAAGTGCAAAGAACTTAGAACTCCTTATCATGAATCTCACTTCCTAAAGAATGATGAACAGCGCAGTTTAAAAGATATTAAAATTGGGTTGACCGGGGTGAAAGTACAGCGTACACTAGGGAGTGCGTGACTCAAACTGACGGCGATAATTTCCCATGCCACTTGAAAGTCCTGTACCTAGCACTACGTATAACTTCTAGGTTGGTACGTTTATAGTACAAAATTTTCCCAGGTATTAGTACGTTATCTCACGTTTAAACCACCAGAGCAAGTCGATTGGTTGACTCCCCGTCGAGTGAGGTCTTTGATAATCACGTCATTATATTAAGTACATGGCAGCGAGTGAGAGGCACACCTCGACCATCGCAGAGCTGCGTGTATCAACATCATTTGCCTGCAGTGCTCCATCGCTTGAACCTGACGTGAATCAAATGGAACGTCTTCACATTGAAAATTAGATCTTTGATTTAGAAGGGGTGTGCCAGGGTTGATAGGAAATCTACACTTGAACCTATGATTACGGGAAGAATTAAATGATTGCGAATAAGATCGATCGAGTTTAAACAAGCAGAGGACCGAGCCTATCAGACAGAATACACTTGACCGCTACTTTTTGCATTATTAGTTCTTTTCTACTTTTTATTTCTATCAATTCTATTGGTAGTAAATTCCGAATGGACCCCTAACAATTCCCTGTCCTTGTGACAGGCATGCAGCCGTAACCACATCCCAGGTGAGAAACGTCCACCGTGACAATAGAAACAAGGCTGGTCCAGAATGGAATATCGAGACTGGGTGACCCTGAGTAAAATCCAGCTTGTTCACTGTGTTTGAAAATGCGAAAAGAAAAGTATTTTTGCCTTTTTTCATTTTTTTTCTTTAGCAAATGAGAAAATAAACGTATGAGCGTGACGTCCCCCACCGTCACACACCGACACAACATTTAAGCCCCCCCCC